>NW_023995062.1:0-127500 GCF_015586225.1 Lucilia sericata | reverse complement strand
AGTCTATAGTCCAGACTATTGTCTAGTCTATAGTTTAAACTATTAACTAGTCTATAGTCCAGACTCTAGTCTAGTCTGTATTCTAAACCAAAGTCTAGTCTATAATCCAAGCAATATTCCAGACTTTAGTCTAGTCAATAGTCCAGAATATAGTCTATAGTCTAGCCTATAGACCAGACGGTAGTCGAGTCTATAGTCCAGACTGTAGTCGAGTTAATAGTCCAGTCTATAGTCTAGTCCATAATCTAGACTTGTGTAATATATTGCTCAAACTATGTATAGTCTGTCTATCGTCCAGACTATAGACTAGTGTATAGTGCAGACTAAAATTTTGTCTACAGTCCAGACTGTAGTCGAGCCTATAGTCCAGATTTAGTGCTGACAATAGGCTAGTCTATAATAGAGACATTCTTTAGTCCAGCCTATAGTATCTATTGTTAGAGAGTAGTCTAGTCTATAGTCCAGTGCAGACTCGGATCTAGTCTTTAATATTTATTAAACTCTAGTCTTGATTTTCGTCCAAACTACAGTCTAAATCAAATGCATCCATCAAAGTAACCTAAGATTCTCCGACCTCTTCGGTATATTAGCAAATACATTCAAACCATTCCCATTTAGCCAATAAATATCGGTGAAAAACATTTGTTACTGATTTAAATCTTATCTTGTTTTATAAAATAAAACACAAATATACTATATTTCTTATCACAAATCCTTTAGATAAGCACCAAATAACATTTTTGTTATTATTTTTCTATTGATAAAAATTCAGATCCGTTTTATTAGTTATAGTTCATTCTATTTCATTAATATCTAACATAAAGTGAAAACTTTTACCTTTTTGTTCTACGCTCAAAATCGATTAGTCAGTTATGTCCGTCCGACAATTTTTCTGTCTATCAAAATCATGATATGAAAATGCATTAGATAATTGGATATTTACTCAATCAAGCCTTTCATTTATTTATTTATATTTACCTTATCGTTCAAAACATTTAAATCAGAAACAAATAAAACAGACACATTCAATGACAGACAATAACGTTTTTTTACCCAAAGACAAAGGGTAATGTTCGGGAGTTGCTGTTTTTATCGTAAATTGAAAAATAGTAGATTCGAAATGTATGAATGCGAATCCAGACATAGGAGGAAAAGTAATAGAGTGAATAAAAAAATAGAAAAACAAAAAAACAAAATTAATAAATTACGTTTTAACAAAAAAATATTTCTTGCTAACAATGGAGTTAAATTTGTATTTGTTTTTACTCATTGGTTTGACTCAGTTACATGGGAAGTATTAGTTTTTTCATTTGAGTTTTAAAAGGTTAATGATCAATTTCATAAATGACAACTGTCAGATTTGCAACTGAACTAGAACTGAACTAGAACTGAACTAGAACTGAACTAGAACTGAACTAGAATTGAACTAGAACTGAACTAGAACTGAACTAGAACTGAACTAGAACTGAACTAGAACTGAACTAGAACAGAACTAGAACTAGAACTGAACTAGAACTGAACTAGAACTGAACTAGAACAGAACTAGAACTAGAACTGAACTAGAACTGAACTAGAACTGAACTAGAACTGAACTAGAACTGAACTAGAACTGAACTAGAACTGAACTAGAACTGAACTAGAACTGAACTAGAACTGAACTAGAACTGAACTAGAACTGAACCAGAACTGAACTAGAACTGAACTAGAACTGAACTAGAACTGAACTAGAACTGAACTAGAACTGAACTAGAACTGAACTAGAACTGAACTAGAACTGAACTAGAACTGAACTAGAACTGAATTAGAACTGAACTAGAACTGAACTAGAACTGATCTAGAACTGAACTAGAACTGAACTAGAACTGAACTAGAACTGAACTAGAACTGAACTAGAACTGAACTAGAACTGAACTAGAACTGAACTAGAACTGAACTAGAACTGAACTAGAACTGAACTAGAACTGAACTAGAACTGAACTAGAACTGAACTAGAACTGAACTAGAACTGAACTAGAACTGAACTAGAACTGAACTAGAACTGAACTAGAACGGAACTAGAACGGAACTAGAACTGAACTAGAACTGAACTAGAACTGAACTAGAACTGAACTAGAACTGAACTAGAACTGAACTAGAACTGAACTAGAACTGAACTAGAACTGAACTAGAACTGAACTAGAACTGAACTAGAACTGAACTAGAACTGAACTAGAACTGAACTAGAACTGAACTAGAACTGAACTAGAACTGAACTAGAACTGAACTAGAAACTGAACTAGAACTGAACTAGAACTGACTAGAACTGAACTGAACTAGAACTGAACTAGAACTGAACTAGAACTAGAACTAGAACTGAACTAGAACTGAACTAGAACTGAACTAGAACTGAACTAGAACTGAACTAGAACTGAACTAGAACTGAACTAGAACTGAACTAGAACTGAACTAGAACTGAACTAGAACTGAACTAGAACTGAACTAGAACTGAACTAGAACTGAACTAGAACTAAACTAGAACTGAACTAGAACTAAACTAGAACTGAACTAGAACTGAACTAGAACTGAACTAGAACAGAACTAGAACTAAAATTAAACTGAATTAGGACTGAACAAGAACTGAACTTTTGTTTTGAGGATTATTGCACTTTTAGAAGTAAAACAAGGCAATGAACTAAATATTTTTGACTTTACATTTAGAAAAAAGAAAATTAAAAAAAAAGATTGTTGAACTTCTTCTGGTTACCAAATAGATTCTAACAAAGATAAAGAACTGTGGAAATGTTCTGCTTTCAAACAAAGGACTCTACACCGAAATAGCTAAAATATATTTGCTTTAAAAATATTTCAAGTTTTTTATGATAAAGGATATAAAAGTTGGATGCATAACTACCAGAATTTAAAATTCATTATATCAAAAAAAAAAAAAAAAAATTGTGCAATTCAATAGCTTTTCGCTTTTTACGTAAAAGGTACAAAGAACTCATAGCAACAAAAGGTTGTGAACTTGTTAAATGCCAACCAGCAACATTTTTATTTATGCTTGAATGGAAGACTGGTGGTCGGTCGGTTGTATAAATTTGTAAGTAAATATTGTTGGAACAAAGACATTTTTTTTAAATGTTTACACATTTAAAAAATGTTTAAAGAATTTACCGGAATTATTATAAACATAATAAATAAAGTAGGGATAAACAAAAATAAAAACAATGGAAGAATTTAAATGTTGTCAGACATGGAGATATTTTTAATACAAATGGAACGATCATTCAAAATTCGCTAGTACATTCGGATTCAATAGATTGTTTAATAGACAATAGTCATTCCACAAAAGTCTTTCGACTTTTTTATAGAGTTCTCCGTAAACATGTTTACTTTGGTTATAGTTCAGTTCTAGTTCAGTTCTAGTTCAGTTCTAGTTCAGTTCTAGTTCAGTTCTAGTTCAGTTCTAGTTCAGTTCTAGTTCAGTTCTAGTTCAGTTCTAGTTCAGTTCTAGTTCAGTTCTAGTTCAGTTCTAGTTCAGTTCTAGTTCAGTTCTAGTTCAGTTCTAGTTCAGTTCTAGTTCAGTTCTAGTTCAGTTCTAGTTCAGTTCTAGTTCAGTTCTAGTTCGGTTCTAGTTTAGTTCTAGTTCAGTTCTAGTACAGTTCTAGTTCAGTTCTAGTTCAGTTCTAGTTCAGTTCTAGTTCAGTTCTAGTTCAGTTCTAGTTCAGTTCTAGTTCAGTTCTAGTTCAGTTCTAGTTCAGTTCTAGTTCAGTTCTAGTTCAGTTCTAGTTCAGTTCTAGTTCAGTTCTAGTTCAGTTCTAGTTCAGTTCTAGTTCAGTTCTAGTTCAGTTCTAGTTCAGTTCTAGTTCAGTTCTAGTTCAGTTCTAGTTCAGTTCTAGTTCAGTTCTAGTTCAGTTCTAGTTCAGTTCTAGTTCAGTTCTAGTTCAGTTCTAGTTCAGTTCTAGTTCAGTTCTAGTTCAGTTCTAGTTCAGTTCTAGTTCAGTTCTAGTTCAGTTCTAGTTCAGTTCTAGTTCAGTTCTAGTTCAGTTCTAGTTGAGTTCTAGTTCAGTTCTAGTTCAGTTCTAGTACAGTTTTATTTCAGTTCTAGTTCAGTTCTAGTTCAGTTCTAGTTCACTTCCTCAAAAATTCCTTTACATTATAACAAAATTTATAAAAATTGGCAACCCTTAATAACAGCTACAAAAGGGATTAAGAAAAGAAAAATCAAAACAAACTCAATAAAAAACCTAAAAGATAGCAAGGCAAATATGTATGAAAATTGAAAAAAGAAGGAAATGAAAATGAACATGAAAACAGATAAGAATGAAAGGATCAAAATATAACTAGATAAAATTGTTATACTTTTTTTTTTCGTATGAAAAAGATGACAAATGATAAAATATCTAAAGGATAAAAGAATAACGAAAAATAAAATTATGAAACTTACATCGTTACGTTGATTTTGATGTGTGATGGTTTTTCCAAGAGAATTCATGGTTTTCGGTTGAATTTTACATGACATTTAAAACAAAATCAAAAGAAAATTTTATTTTATTTTGCATTAAAATGTTAGAAAGAGAACCCAAATAAAAAGGAACTAATAAATCAAAAATGAAAATAAAGCAAAAACGAATAATCAATGATAGCCAACATGAATTAATGACTTTTTTTTCGATTTTTTTTTTCTGGCAAATTTTCTTTTATAATTATTACATTAGTAGTTTTTCTTTTAATTTTTTATCCCAACTTCTAATATTGCACTCAATTCAGATTTTTTACTTTTTCTTTGATTGAATTTTTTCTTTTAAATTGAAAACCACAATTCAATTAATGATGTGTTGCTTTGCTTTAATTTTATTAGCTTTTATGTTATTAATTTATTTTAATTTTATTATAATAACTTTTCCACAATGACCGACACAATTTTTCTTTTATTTTTTTCTTTATTTTGTTGATTTTTGTAAATGCGTAGTTAAAGTTTTGTTGCAATTTATTCGCGAAACATTTGTAGTTGTTGCTGGTTCTTTTCGTTTCCCCACAAAAGAATTTCTTTTCTGCTCACTTCTTTTTTTCTTCTTGCTTTTAATTTCACACTTTTTTTATTATTTGTTAATTTATGTTTTAATTTTCTCCTTTTTTACTCAATTATTAAATTGTTTACAAATCTACGCGTTATTTTCATTCAACCACACTTTAACTGCACTTGTATAAAACTGATTCGAAATACAACAAAAACAATGTATTTTAAATACAAAACACAAAAAATCTTCTTTATTGTTGTTGTTGTTGTTAAATCAAGACGAAAAATACAATTGGGAATTTTGTTTTTGTGTTTCATTTGTTTTGATTTTTTTATTTGTTATAATGTGTTGCCAGACTTAAGATTTGCTTGGATACACTTAAAAAATAAGAGTAGAATTGGAAAAATATACAGTAAAATTATTTTAAGTAGAGAAAACTTTTATACAAGAGATTTTCTATAGTAAAAACTGTTATACAAAATAATTTCTGTAAAAGTATTTGTTATAGGAAATATGGAAACTCTAAATATAACTTTTATATATATTTTTTCTGTAAAAACTGTTATACTAGAAATTTTCTGCAGAAATAATAGAAAAATAAAAACAAATTAGAGATAAATTATCTGCAAACAAAACTGTTATACTATATATTTGTCTAGAAAGAACAATGAAAAAACATTATACAGGAAGTTTTCAAAAAAAAAATAACTGTTATACACAAAAGTTTTATAGAAAAACCTGTCATTTTTTAACGAAAACACAACACAATAATTTATAAAAAAAAACTGTTATACAGAAAGAATGTTTTTTAAAATAAAAACTCTTATACAGAGTTCTTTTTCTGACTTCGATCTATTTTTGACTTATTTTTCAATATATATGGCAAAAACTATTATGTTTCAGAAATGAAAAATTTTGTTTTTAAAATTTTTGTAATAAAAATATAAAAAATTTAGGTGTTTTCATAAGTTTTAGATTTTAAATTGATTTTTTATAAAAATATTGGATATAAAAGTGAAAAAGTATTAAGATTTTCTACGTCGTAACAAAAAATAAGTTTGTTCAATATCAACTTTTTTCGATTGATTCCAACGTCTTAAATATTTTTTACAACTTATTGACTTTATCAAACATATTTAGAACTTTTTCGATTTTTTTACGCTCGACTTTGTTAAAACAAAAAGTCACTTCGACTTTTTAACATTTTGGAATCAATATTAACATTTTTTAATTTTGTTTGAAAGGTAGTACTTATGTCTTTCAAATAAAAAAACAAAATTGTAGATTGGTTTCATTCCAGCAGGCATTAAAGAGTTATTTATAGTTTTTAATATCGCTTAAGGTGGAAGTACACAACACGCGGTGTACGCGGCAACGCGTTATAGGCTTCTGTCAAAAAAAGTTTAAATAGTGTATTTTCATTTAACAAGTTACACATTGTAGTTTGTAACGCGTTTGCCGTGAAAAGTTCAGCAAGTTTCAACTTTTGACACGTCGGCAGCTGATCACGGTTGTATTTTGTTTTGTGTAGATACTAAAATTAAAAAAAAATTTCTCTAACAATGGAAGAAAAATATTAAAAAACTTAAATTTTGATTTTTAAAACAGTTAGTCCTAAAAAACATCAAAAGAAAGATCACAATGATGCGTAGTGTGTAACTTGCCGTTTATAAAGCGCGAAAAGTTTGAAAAGAGTGAAACGCGTTGCCGCTTCAACGCGTGTTGTGGACTGCCACCTTTAATAATTTATTACACACATAGCTGCAAACTTAGGCGTATTAACGCCGTTTTTCAGACGCCGTCGAATTTTTTTGTGTCAGCAGACGCCGACTTAAATGTTTGTCGGCACAGCTCTTTGGTGACACATTCCAAAAGTGTTTTTTGCAAGAAGAATTTTTATTTAAACAACAATAAAAAATGGTAAGTTTGAATATAAAATTAAATAAAAAAATTGTATATAAATTAATAAAATATCTTTTTTAATTAGGCCAACTATTCCGAAGATCAATTAGCTGGTAAGTTTTATTATTTATTAAAAACAAAACGAGTAGTTCGTGGAAAATTAGTTGGTGTTGGAGTCTCATAAAAAAAGTTCTTGACAATTATTGGGGAGTTGCCGTGAACAAAGTTTTTTTCGTTGTTAGGGCTGGCTGTCTTTTTGAGTTTAAGAAATCTTAATGGAAATGAGTCATATTAGGAGAAAGAAAGAAATCAAGTAAATATTCGTATTTGTGAAGAAACAAAAAGTAAACAATGATATTGTTGAAAGTTTTGCATACAACATATTATTTTTGTGTGTAATTTCTTAATTATTCGGTTGATTTGGTGCCAACTCATCTTGTTACAGTGTTATAAGTACTTCAGTTAGGTTTATTATAATAAATAGCATTGTTAGTCATCGTTTTATTTATTATTTTTGTTAAAATTTTTGATAAGATTTGTCGTTATAGTATTTGATTTAAAGCAAATAGTTAAATTTTGTCGGTATGTACTAGTCATAGCTCCTATAAGTAGTATTGTTTTTCTTAAAATGTTTAACAATTTTCCGCCAACAATTTAATTTATAGCATTTTCTTTTTTCTGTTAAATACTCGTGAAAATTTTGTTTCTTTACTCGATGTTTTTGTTAGCCATATAAAGCTCAAGAGACGTTCTATAGATAGCGACTATACATTTAGCTGTATTTGCCTTAAATGGTAATGTTTACTGCTAAAATAAATGGCTTTTATTTGAAATCTGTCAGCTTTTTGTTTAAACTCATAAACAGTTTTACTAAGGTTTATTATTTTCGTTTTTGTTCAGTTTTTTTTTATTTATATGTGTAAGTTAGTTTTTATTAAATATTATGCAACTGACTAATATTTTTCTATTATTTTCTTTTTGTTTTATTTTCATATCAGTTTATTTCTATATAAAATTAACTGCTAATCTTAAAATTCTAGTTATTGTCGATAAAATATTGATAAGACTTTGGTTTAAGTAGTACTTTCCATTAAGGTAGTTAAAGATTAAATAAATGACGTTTTTAAGGAGATTGATAAACTAAAGAAAATTTGGATTAACTTGTTTTCTCTCTACGCACTGGACAGATCCGAGCTTTTTAGTTAAATTTTAATAATTTTCTCTTACCTCACAGTTATAAGATAGATAAATAGATAGATAGATAGATAGATAGATAGATAGATAGATAGATAGATAGATAGATAGATAGATAGATAGATAGATAGATAGATAGATAGATAAATAGATAGATAGATAGATAGATAGATAGATAGATAGATAGATAGATAGATAGATAGATAGATAGATAGATAGATAGATAGATAGATAGATAGATAGATAGATAGATAGATAGATAGATAGATAGATAGATAGATAGATAGATAGATAGATAGATAGATAGATAGAGAGATAGCTAGATAGATAGATAGATATATAGATAGATAGATAGATAGATAGATAGATAGATAGATAGATAGATAGATAGATAGATAGATAGATAGACAGATAGATAGATAGATAGATAGATAGTATGATAGATAGATAGATAGATAGATAGATAGATAGATAGATAGATAGATAGATAGATAGATAGATAGATAGATATATATATAGATAGATAGATAGATAGATAGATAGATAGATAGATAGATAGATAGATAGATAGATAGATAGATAGATAGATAGATAGATATATAGATAGATAGATAGATAGATAGATAGATAGATAGATAGATAGATAGATAAATAGGTAGATAGTTCTGTTCTAGTTCAGTTCTAGTTTAGTTCTAGTTCAGTTCTAGTTTAGTTCCAGTTCAGTCTTGTTCAGTTTTGCTTCAGTTCCAGATCAGTTTCAGTTCTATTCTAGTTTCAGTTCAGTTTGAATTCAATTCTGGTTCTAATTCAGTTCAGTTCTAGTTTAGTTCTAGTTCAGTTCTAGTTTAGTTCCAGTTCAGTTCAGTTCGAGTTCAGTTCTTGTTCAGTTTTGCTTCAGTTCCAGATCAGTTTCAGTTCTGTTCTAGTTTCAGTTCAGTTTGAATTCAATTCTGGTTCTAATTCAGTTCAGTTCTAGTTTAGTTCTTCTTTAGTTCTAGTTCTGTTCTAGTTCAGTCCTACTTCAGTTCTAGTTTAGTTGAGTTCTACTTCAGTTTAATTATAGTTTTAGTTCAATTTTAGTTCGGTTCTAGTACAGACAGAATTGATAGATAGATATAACGGGACCGTTATAGTGGTGTGTAAAGAAACTATTTTTGAAATGTTAAATTTTATTAATAATTTATATTGCATTGTTTACAACATACGTGCTTGCCATTATTAATTTTAATGAAAACAATTTTCAATGTTAGATTGTTTTTTTTTACCATAAATGGCATATTCACAACCCAGATTTTATTTGAGAGTCTCTACAAAAATGAGCAA
This sequence comes from Lucilia sericata, assembly GCF_015586225.1. Classification (NCBI taxonomy): domain Eukaryota; kingdom Metazoa; phylum Arthropoda; class Insecta; order Diptera; family Calliphoridae; genus Lucilia; species Lucilia sericata. Next base: position 118,081 of record NW_023995062.1, on the reverse strand, counting down.
TTGATAATAGCAACAAATACAGTTTAAGAAAAACTATAAATTATACATCTACTGTAAAACGGAGGTAGTTTATCTTAAAATAGGGGATATCGATTGTTTTATATTTGAAAATATATAAAGGTTTTTTATTACAAAACAAATTCTATATGAAAATCTTTTTTTATGGATGATTTTCAATAAAATATCAACTCCTCTTCATAAACTACGCCTCTTTGTATTTAATCAAATATCAGTATTTGCTGTGTTCCATTATCATCATTAACGTTAGAGGCGTTTTAAAAGTTAAAACAAAACGAACACATACTCAATTCTTAGACAAATTTGGTATACAAATACTAATATACATACATACAGACCATAACCACATTTCATATGAATGAAAATCAAATCTCGGCGAAACGCTTAAATTGCAAGAGAAGACAACAAACAAGACGTTCTAAACCACTAAAGGGGGAAAGTAGAGGGAAAACAACGACTAAATAAACTTGCCACAATTGCGGCCTAGTAAACGACATGCAACACAAATAAGCTTTAGTTGTTATTGAATTATTACCCCGATAAATTGTGCTTATTTTCCACTTAAAGCCACAACAATAAGTTGTCAAACAGTTAGTGAAATAAAATTTATTTAATTAATTAAAGAAGAAAAAAAAATGTTCCTTTATGAGGCTCCTACAAAATATAAATTTTCCACTGTTGAAGGTTAGAGAGTGAATGAATCAAGAAGTTTTGAATTCTAAGGGAAAATTTAAAAGTTTTTATGTTTGAGAAACAAATCATTGATTTGTTAAATAATTTAATTAAGTGCGTGAACAAAATTAATTAATGACAAAAATTTATTGAAGAAATTTTTCAACATTTTTAATTGTTAAAAGAAAAAATTTAATATTTTTCTAAAAAAAATTTGAAAATCTAAAAATACATTTCTTTCAAAATTATAACTTTTTTAAAAAAATGTTATAAATTTTTAAAAATTTTAAAAATTATTTAAAAATTTCGAAATCCCCACAAACAAATTTTTCTCAAAATAATTTTTTATTAAATTTTTTTTTTAAATGATTTAAAAATTTTAAAAAATTATTCAAAAATTTTCAAAAATGATTTAAAAATTATTTGAAAAATTTCAAAAATTATTTAAAAATTTAAAAATTTTTTTAAATTTTTTAAAAAAAAATTATTAAAATATTAAAAAATTATTTAAAAATAGAAAAAAATTTCAAAAAATATTTAAAAATTTACAAAAAAAAATTTAAAAAATTATTTAGCAATCAAAAAAATTATTTAAAAATTAAATAAAATCAAAAAATTATTTAAAAATTAAAAAAAATCAATAATTATTTAAAAATTTTCCAAAATTAAAAAAAAGATTAAATTTATTTAAAAATATTTCAAAAATTTCCTTTCCCCCTTTTACAGAATTCCAAGAAGCCTTCAATCTCTTTGACAATCGTGGTGATGGCAAAATCCATGTCAGTCAAGTGGGTGAATGCTTACGCGCCCTGGGACAAAATCCCACCGAATCCGATGTCAAAAAATGCACACATCAATTGAAACCCGATGAGCGTATATCTTTCGAAGTTTTCTTACCCATTTATCAAGCCATTTCCAAGGCTAGATCTGGTGATACGGCCGATGATTTCATTGAAGGTTTACGCCATTTCGATAAAGATGCCAGTGGTTTCATTTCCTCAGCCGAACTAAGACATTTACTCACTACCTTGGGCGAGAAATTGATGGACGAAGAAGTGGAACAATTGTTGGCCAATCAAGAGGACTCACAGGGCAATGTTAATTATGAAGAATTTGTACGCATGGTTATGAATGGTTAGGAAGCGTAAAAAAACAAACGTAAAAGGAGAGAAGCCAAATATCAACTTTAAATGTATTTGTTTTTTTATTAACCACCAACAACAACAAAAAACTCTTCAATTACAGCCATTTTTTTCTTACCTAACTTATAAATAAAGTTTTTTTTTATAATTCGGCAACTTAACTTAAGTAGAAACCTTTTAAATTCCTAAAAACCCTTTTGAAAAAAGTATTTTGTAAAGTATTTTCTTAAACAAATAATTTATTTTCTGCTTGTTTTGCATTTAATGAAAAAAAAAAAGAAATTTTAATTTAAAAATTAACTTTATGCGCAAGTGTATTTATTAAATTTATTCCACATTTTGTTTTTCTTTTATAATTATAATATGTATTTTTAAAAAATTATACACTCACCTATAAAACACATACATAATTTACTAATTTTTTGTATTAAACATAAAAAAAGAAAACAAAAACTACTTTTTATTTCATTTAAACAAAAAAACAACTTAATTAGTTAAACAGCTTTTCCCATTCAAAATTCCCATTGCCAATTATTAGGATCATTTAAATTTAAATCATTTAATTCTTTATTCAACTGCAGGCTCTCATCTGCAAACAAGTAAACATAAGAATAAACATTTTATAATAAAGTTTTTCTATCACTCACCTCTTAACTGGTCATAGTCGGACAATTGCATGCCAAAACGTTGGGTTACATCTAGAATACTATTATGGCGGCATTGTTTGAAAAATGAATGTGATAAAAGCTTTAAGGCTGACCATCTATTGCTGGGTTTCTTTTCCATACAAATTTCGGTAAACTGATGGAATTCATCGGAAAACATGCGCTGCAAATAGATTTGCTGGGTTTCCGCGGCTATAGTTGAATCGGTTTTATTGGCAGTGGCTATGATTTCTAGAAAAAAATATGTAAAATTGTTTAGCTCTATGTGGATATGTGTAATGTTTCCAGACTACCTATCATTTCATCTACCGCCGGACAGGTAGAACGATCCAATAAAGTCGGCACATTGCCTCTAATCTTCTCGGTAAACATAAATGTAGGTTGGGAATCAGCAAAAGGTTCCACCCCATTAGCCAATTCACAGCAGGTAATGCCTATCGAATAAATATCTGATTTTTCATTATAACCAATAAGATTCTGTTCCAAAACTTCGGGGGCCAACCAATTTAAACTGCGTATACTGTGAGGAGGTAGTTGATGTAGGGCAGTGACACGGCCACCATGAGACATAAAACTAGTACAATCTCTAAAGCCTGTTAAAACAGCTTTCGTTTGATTAAGTAATATATGACTGGCTCTAACAGAACGATGAATATAACCGCGTCTATGTAAATACTCTAGGCCCGACAAAACATCACGCATTATTAAAGCAATAAGAATTTCAGGGAAACCTTAAAAACATAATCACAATTAAAATATTCCTTAACTACTCCTCAGCTTAATAGCTTGCCTGTGGGAAAACAATTTCTTATGGTATCCCGGCAACTGCCAAAACACATCAGTGGACTTACTACGCACAAATCAAATTCGGTTACAAATGTTGTATAGAATTTATGTAGATTGGGATGACTAAAGTGTCGCATAGCCAATACTTCGTCACGTATATTTTCCGCCTCTTCTTTGGTGGTCCTTTCCAAATGGTAGCGTTTCAAAGCTACATGCTGATCATTGGGTAAATATTTGGCCATATAAACAGTGCCATTAGAGCATTTAGCCAGTTCCAATTTTATATCATAATCACGTATATTCCAGCCAAACATTGTAAATATTTGGTTGGAATACTTTTTTGTATAAGAAATTTAATATTTGCTTAAAAAAATAGATTTTTATTAATTAATTTACAAATAGACACACTAAAATCAAAGTGAAAGAGAGAATCAATTGAAAAACAATAACAAATTTATTCATTTGAAATGTCAAATTTTGTAAAGCAACAAAAAAGAGTTGCCGGTAGTTATAGAGAGATGCCGGATTTCATTCTTTAACATTCATTACAAGTGGAAATTATTTTGTTATTTAAAATGTTTACTGAATATCTTATAAACAATCAAATGTAAAAACTAAAGAACCTAAATTATTAGCTTTTCATAAAAATACATTTATTTCTAAAATTTCTTCTATAAAATTCAAAATATTTAGTTTATTTACCTCGGTCTTTATCCCCATTTGCAAATTTTCACATCTGGTTACCTTTTGGCTTAACTTTGGCTACTCTTTGCCATCTGGCATCACTAATAATTTGCTTGTTGCAAAAATATAATTTTTTTATAGTTTATTTTTATAATTTTGCTATTTTTCTAGGAGAATTGCAAGGATTTTATAGAAAAAATCCTTTAAAAATATGGCTGATGCCTGGGATGATATCAAGGCATTGAAAAGCAAACGTAATACGCTCAGAGAAAAGTTAGAGAAACGTAAAAAGGAAAGACATGGTATTTTGCAAGCCACCGGTGGAGCCAGCAATTTAGCGGCTTCTTCAAAGACCGAAGACAACAATGTGGGTCTAGTCAAGAATCCAGCTATAGTCAGGAAAACGGAAAATGGTATTAAATTATTCACAAAAAAGAGCAAAACATTTTTATAATGACCTAAATTTTTTATTAGAATCCGACACTTTAGTAGAGCAAGCACTGCTGGAAATATTAACCACCCCATCGTTAGTATTGCCCATTATATCTACCCAATTGCTAGAAAAAGTTTCGCAGATAACAAAATCTCCAGTGGTAGCTGAAAGTGTTGATTATATTTTAAATAAATTGGCCAAACAGGGAGCCGTTTGTATCAAACGGGTGACAATTGGTGAAGAAAGTGGCTGTGAGGTTATTTCTTTGGAATCGAAGATATTATTAGATCTTTATAAGAGTTTCATAAATGACAATTTCGATTTAACGGAAGAAATTAAACGAAAATATAAGAAACTATGTAAGTTTTGAACAATTTTCTCAAAAGATGAAATAGACTTTAATAATTCAAAATTTTAGTTGAAGATGGTGATATGCTGGAGGACAATATGAGTAATGATCAAGCGGATGAAAGTGAAGATAGTTCAGATCGCAAAGATATCAATACAAATGCAGATTCGGATGATATAATGGTGGGTTAAGGAAACTATCAACTATTCTGTCTAGAAGCTGCGGAAACTTTACAAAATTGCTTTCTATTGTCCTTTTTTACTCTTTTCCAGTCTCTCCTCTCTATGCCCTCGACCCGTGAAAAACAAAGTAAACAGGTGGGTGAGGAAATTCTTGAACTTTTAACAAAACCTACCGCCAAAGAGCGTTCGGTAGCGGAAAAGTTTAAATCTCATGGTGGTGCCCAAGTCATGGAATTTTGTCCTCATGGCACTAAAATCGAATGCCTTAAAGCACAACAGGCCACCGCTGAAATGGAAGCTAAGAAAAAGAAAGAACAAATCGAAACTCAACACAAACTTAAAACTCAAAAGCGCCAAATAGCGGCGGAAGACAGCAACTCCGAATCACCCTCCACAGAAGATTTGGCGGTTAAACGTTTAAAACCCAATGAAGAAGGCGCAGATAACGAAGAAACCTCAGAAGAACTAGAAACAAAAGCTAATGACTCGGGCGCCGAAGATGGTGAAATAGTGGCGGACAATACAAAAGACGAAATCACCGTGCCAGGTGGTGAGGAGGATACAAACGATGAAAATCTACAACATTTGAATAAATGTACAAAATTGCATTTTAAAAAAATCATTCAATCGCATACAGATGAGTCTTTGGGTGATTGTAGTTTCTTAAATACTTGTTTTCATATGGCCACTTGTAAATATGTCCACTATGAGGTCGACACTCTGCCCAACATAAATACGAATAAGCCAACCGATGTCAAAACCAATAGATGTATTAAACGCAGCGTAGATCCTAGTGTAACTTTGTATCCACCTCAGTGGATACAATGTGATTTGCGTTTTCTCGATATGACCGTTTTGGGTAAATTTGCGGTTGTCATGGCTGATCCACCATGGGATATTCATATGGAATTGCCGTATGGCACTATGTCAGACGATGAAATGCGACAATTGGGTGTGCCAGCTTTGCAAGATGATGGTTTAATCTTTCTTTGGGTTACCGGCAGAGCCATGGAGCTAGGACGTGAATGCTTAATGTTATGGGGGTAGGAATTCAATCCAAATGATTGTAAACAAATTGTTAACCATTTAATTATTTTAAAATTCCAGTTATGAACGTGTGGATGAATTAATTTGGGTCAAAACCAATCAATTGCAACGTATTATACGCACCGGTCGAACCGGCCATTGGCTTAACCACGGCAAAGAACATTGTTTGGTGGGCATGAAGGGTAATCCGAAAAATCTTAATCGCGGCTTGGATTGTGATGTTATTGTTGCCGAAGTGCGAGCTACTTCTCATAAACCCGATGAAATTTACGGTATTATAGAACGTCTTAGTCCGGGTTCACGTAAAATCGAATTATTTGGCCGTCCTCATAATGTTCAACCCAATTGGATTACTTTGGGCAATCAATTGGATGGTATACGTCTAGTGGATCCTGAGCTTATAACACAATTCCAAAAACGTTATCCCGATGGCAATTGTATGGCACCAGCTACGACTAGTGTTACTCCCACTAATCCTACAGCTAAGAAATAAATTGTGAAGAGAATCAAGTAAATTGTTTACTATGAAATACAATCATGAATAAAGTGTTTTTATTAAGAGTTTTTCGTAAAGAGCGGGAGTGTTTTTTTTATTAAGAATTATTTAATAACATCTTTAAAAGTAATTGTGGTAAAGGAAAATATTAAACGACTTCCTAATAAGAATTTGACTCTACAGTAGAGTAAGCATTCTCTTCAAAGATCTTATTTGATCAGTTCTAGTACAGTCTTAGTTCAGTTCTATGTATTACGTTTCTAGTTCAGCTCTAGTTTCGTTAAGATCAGTTTTATTTCAGTTCTAGTTTAGTTCAGTTCCAGTACAGTTCTAGTTCACTCCTAGAACAGTTCAGTTCTAGTTAAATTCTAGCTCAGTTCCAGATCCGTTCTAGCCCAGTCTTAGTATAGTTTTGATGCAGTTCTATGAATTCTAGTTGCGTTCAAGTTCAGATCCATCTTAGTTCAAGTTCAGTTCTTGTATAGTTCTATTTGAGTTCTAATACAGATCTAGTACAGTTCTAGGTCAGCCCTAATTAGTTATTGTACAGGTCCAGTTCAGTTCTAGTATAATTCTATTACAGTTCCAGTTGAGTTTTAGTTTTGAACTTGAACTATAAGTTCAGTTTCACTTCAGTTCTTGTACACTTCTAGTTCAGCTCTAATTTGGTTTAAGTTCAGTTCTAGAACAGATCAGTTCTACTTAAGTTCTAGTTTAGTTCTAGTTCAGTTCTACTTTAGTTCTAGTTCAGTTCTTATTTAGTTCTAGATCAGTTCAAGTTCATTTCTAGTTCAAATCTAGTTCAGTTCTAGTTCTGTTCTCGTTTAATTCTAGTTAAGTTCTACTTTACGTCCAGTTTAGTTCAAGTCGGTTTAAATTCAGTTCTAGTCCAGTTGTAGTTTAGTTCCAGTTCAGTTCTAGTTTAGCTCAGTTCTAGTTCAATTCTAGTTCAGTTCTAGTTCAGTTCTAATTCAGTTCTAGTTCAATTCTAGTTCAGTTCTAGTTGAGTTCTATTTCAGTTCTAGTTCAGTTCTAGTTCAGTTCTAGCTCAGTTCTAGTTCCGATCTAGTTCAATTCTAGTTCGGTTCTAGTTCAGTTTTAGATCAGTTCGAGTTCAGTTCTAGTTCGGTTGTTGTTCAGTTCTAGTTTAGTTGTAGTTCAGTTCTAGTTCAGTTCTAGTTCAGTTCTGGTTCAGTTTTAGTTCAGTTCTAGTTTAGTTCTAGTTCGGCTCTAGTTCAGTTATAGTTCAGTTCTAATTCAGTTCTAGTTCGGTTCTAATTCAGTTCAAGTTCAGTTCAAGTTCAGTTCTAGTTCAATTCTAGTTCAGTGCCAGTTCAGTGCTAGTTCAGTTCTAGTTCAGTTCTTGGTCTGTTCTAGTTCAAATTAGTTAAGTTCTGGTTCAGTTCTAGTTCAGTATAGTTCAGTTCTAGTTCAGTTCTATTTCAGTTCTAGTTCAGTTCTAGTTCTAGTTCAGTTTAAGTTCAGTTCTAGTTTATTTCTAGTTTAGTTCTAGTTCAGTTCTAGTTTAGTTCTAGTTCAGTTCTAGTTTAGTTCTAGTTTAGTTCTAGTTCAGTTCTAGTTCAGTTCTAGTTCAGTTCTAGTTCAGTTCTAGTTCAGTTCTAGTTCAGTTCTAGTTCTAGTTCAGTTCTAGTTCAGTTCTAGTTCAATTCTAGTTCAGTTCTAGTTCAGTTCTAGTTCAGTTCTAGTTCAGTTCTAGTTCAGTTCAAGTTCAGTTCTGGTTCTAGTTTTAGTTCAGTTCTAGTTCAGTGCCAGTTCAGTGCTAGTTCGGTTCTAGTTCAGTTCTTGTTCAGTTCTAGTTCTAATTAGTCAAGTTCTGGATCAGTTCTAGTTCAGTTCTAGTTCTGTCTAGTTCAGTTCTAGTGCAGTTTAGTTCTATTTCAGTTCTAGTTCAGTTTAAATTCAGTTCTAGTTTATTTCTAGTTTAGTTCTAGTTCAGTTCTAGTTCCGTTCTAGTTCCGTTCTAGTTCTAGTTCAGTTGTAGTTCAGTTCTAGTTTAGTTCTAGTTCAGTTCTAGTTTAGTTCTAGTTCAGTTCTAGTACAGTTCTAGTTCAGTTCTAGTTCAATTCTAGTTCAGTTATAGTTCAGTTCTAGTTCGGCTCTAGTTCAAAATTCCACTAAAAATTAAAATTCGACTAAAAGTTCGTAATTTCACTAAAACTGAAAATTTCACTAAAAATTCAAAATTTCAACATTAAATTAGATTTGTTACCAAAAATTAGCAATTTCACTACAAATTCAAAATTTCACCAAAAATTTAAATTTTCACTTAGACATTTTTAGGTGAAAAATAGTTTAAAATTTCACTATAAGTTAAAAAAACTTAAAATTTAACTAAAAATTTCAAATATCATTAAAATTTTTAAATTTCATTAAAAATTCAGAATTTCACTTTAATTCAAAATTTCACCAAAAATTTCAAATTTCACCAAAAATTTAAAATTTCACCAAAAATTTCAAATTTCACCAAAAATTTCAAATTTCACTAAAAATTCAAAATTTCACTAAAGATTTAAAAAGATTGACAATTTTTTTTAAATTTTGTTAAATTTAATTTTATAATTAAAGAAAATCTTTGTAGAATTCTTTAGTATATAGTAAGACAATTAAATTAAATTCAAACACATGTGGGCTATTATTTTTTGCAGAAATATTTGCTTTGTATTTTTTTCCTTTAAATTTCTATACAGTGTAGGTATTGTTTTCATTTCTTTTAATTTAAATATAATTAATATATAATATTCCAACTAATGTATACAATTACTTTTTTTTTTATTAGAGAAATATTATATAAGGAAATGTTTAGTAATTGTTAATAAAACAAAAAGATGTTTAAACTAAATGTTTACAAGTAGTCATTAGTATTAATATAATTTGTTTGGTACTTCAGGGGGAAGAGGGGAGGGAGTTAATCAAAGATTAGTAAAGGTTAGAGTTTAAAACGTAAAATCTTTTGATAAGAGTTTTGGGAAGGGAATTTTAATTAAGGAAGCTATAATTTATATACAATTTAAAATTCTTGTTGTTTTTATAAATTTACTTATTTAATATATAAAAAATATATTCTGTTATGTTAAAGTTAGGTTATATTTTGTAAAATGAAAACGTAAGAAAAAAAAAATAACGACAATTAATTTTTATATCCATTTTAAATGTATAATATGATTTGATCAACCTCCATTTACTTAAAATTGTGTTTTTTTTAATAATAAAAAAAATAAATTGCTTAAATAACCTGATTTAAATTACAAAAGAAATTAAAACATACAATTTGTAAAATATTTACAAAGAAGAAAACCAAAAAAAATTAACGACAACACAGACCTAATTGCTGTTGTCTAGTTTATAATTTATGATGATTATGAGGAGGACTAAATAGAGGATAAATATGTACGACTAAAATATGTTTGTGTTTTAGGTTTCTTGTCAAAATTTTCTTTCCGGCACATTTAACGTGAAGGAGATGTTAGACCATGGACTGCCTTTAGAACCACAAAACCTAAAACAGTGGCAGCAGCTACACCCAAACTAGCCTTCCACCACAAAGTAGGATCTTCAGTCATAAGGCCAAATTGACGTAAGTGGCTAAAGTTTAAAAGAAAAATAGACAAAACAAACACCAACCAAGTAAGTAAAACTATAATTTTCCATTAAAACAAAACATTCACACATAAAAACATTATTAAATAGTTTAATTATTATTAGTTATTACAATGAATAAGGAAAAAGTTTTACCGCCTGTAGCTGATTAGAAAAGCATTTTAAAAAATGTTGTTTTAATAACAATGAACTTGAATGAAATGCTTAATAATTTAAAATAAAAATAAAAAAAAAACTAAAAATCATAAAATATATAATAAAGTGCAGAGTTGTTTGCGCGCAGCAGCTTATGTTTTGTTTAATTTGTTGCTCATTATTTTGGTGTGTATGATTTGTTTAATTTTATACACAGAATATTAAAATAATAACAAAAATAAAAAATTAAATACATTTTATTGTATTTATATAGGAAAAAAAAAGTAAGAAGACATTGATAATATTGTTATTAATTAACAATTTATTGCTTTTTATTAGAAGTAGTTAAATTAAACTTACGCCGATTCCCACAGCTGTACCAACCTGTGCTTGTAAAATAATATCCATGCGGCTTGAAAGCGTCTAAATATTTTTGTTTATTTTTTTATGCAAATGTTTGGTTATATGAATTCCACATATTGTTTAATTAAGAAAGACATTTTAACCATATACCAGTTATGAGGTTTTTATTTTTTGGAATAAAAAAACACCACCATTTTATAAAAAAAAAGATTTAGTTTTTTTTTAAGAAACAGCAAAACAAAATTTGAAAAAATAGAAAAAGAAATTTTTATTATTATTGGTTTATATATTTTTAACGGTATTTCAATATTTTTAAACGGAAAAACTAACGTAGAATTTTGAAAAGAAAGTAAAAATTATTTTCGTGTAAATAAAAAAAAAAAATAATATGAATTACAAATTGAGGTTTGAATTGAGTGGGAGATATTGAAAACAAAATAAAATAAGAATTATGTATGTAACACAGAAAAAAGTTCTCAATTATTGTTTTAATTTTTAAATTTATGTTCCAAATATTTTTAGAAAGTAAATAGAACTGAACTAAAACTGAACTAAGTTTTAGTTCTAAGTGAACTAGAACTAAAGTAGAACTTTACTGGAACTGAACTAGAACTAAAGTAGAACTTTACTGGAACTGAACTAGAACTGAACTAGAACTGAACTAGAACTGAACTAGAACTGAACTAGAACTGAACTAGAATTGAACTAGAACTGAACTAGAACTGAACTTAGAATGAACTAGAACTGAACTAGAACTGAACTAGAACTGAACTAGAACTGAACTAGAACTGAACTAGAACTGAACTAGAAACTGAACTAGAACTGAACTAGAACTGAACTAGAACTGAACTAGAACTGAACTAGAACTGAACTAGAACTGAACTAGAACTGAACTAGAACTGAACTAGAACTGAACTAGAACTGAACTAGAACTGAACTAGAACTGAACTAGAACTGAACTAGAACTGAACTAGAACTGAACTAGAACTGAACTAGAACTGAACTAGAACTGAACTAGAACTGAACTAGAACTGAACTAGAACTGAACTAGAACTGAACTATAGACTGAACTAAACTAGAACTGAACTAGAACTGAACTAGAACTGAACTAGAACTGAACTAGAACTAAACTAGAACTGAACTAGAACTGAACTTGAACCGAAATAGAACTGAACTGAACTATCTATCTATCTATCTATCTATCTATCTATCTATCTATCTATCTATCTATCTATCAAATATCTATCTATCTATCTATCTATCTATCTATCTATCTATCTATCTATCTATCTCTCTATCTATCTATCTACTATCTATCTATCTATCTATCTATCTATCTATCTATCTATCTATCTATCTATCTATCTATCTAAATATCTATCTATCTAAATATCTATCTATCTAAATAGCTATCTATCTATCTATCTATCTATCTATCTATCTATCTATCTATCTATCTATCTATCTATCTATCTATCTATCTATCTATCTAAATATCTATCTATCTATCTATCTATCTATCTATCTATCTATCTATCTATCTATCTATCTATCTATCTATCTATCTATCTATCTATCTATCTATCTATCTATCTATCTATCTATCTATCTATCTATCTATCTATCTATCTATCTATCTATCTATCTATCTATCTATCTATCTAAATATCAATCTATATAAATAGCTATCTATCTATCTATCTATCTATCTATCTATCTAAATATCTAAATATCTATCTATCTAAATAGCTATCTATCTATCTATCTATCTATCTATCTATCTATCTATCTATCTATCTATCTATCTATCTATCTATCTATCTATCTATCTATCTATCTATCTATCTATCTATCTATCACATAAAAATTCAAAATTTCACTAAAAATTCAAAAAATCACTAAAAATTCAAAATTTCACTAAAAATTCAAAATTTCACTAAAAATTCAAAATTTCACTAAAAATTCAGAATTTCACTAAAAATTCAAAATTTCACTAAAAATTCAAAATTTCACTAGTTAGTTAGTTAGTTAGTTTGAAAGGAGGATGTATATACATCAAATCCGAAGAAATACACCTAGGCCTCTATCGGGCCTGTTGTGCGCTCCTTAACCAGTGCCTCAGGTGGGAATCGAACCCACCACCTCCGGTCTACCAGCCTAGAACACTAACCACTAACCTACCGGAGGCCACTAAAATTTCACTAAAAATTCAGAATTTCACTAAAAATTCAGAATTTCACTAAAAATTCAAAATTTCACTAAAAATTCAAAATTTCACTAAAAATTCAAAATTGCACTAAAAATTTCAAAATTTTACTAAATTTACAAAACTCAAAATTTCATTAAAATTTTAAATTTTTAGTTTAAAAGTTCAATAATTTCACTTGATTTCAAAAAATCATTGAAATTTAAAAATTTCACCAAAATATTTAAATTTTAAAATAAGCAAATCCGAAAATAACTTAATTGAACAGCGTTTAGAGACTACAACATCCTATGAGAAATTATTGATCAACTAGAGGATTTCTCTGAATCAAGATCCCTTTACTTTTATTTTTATTTTTCTTTTTAAGAAAAATTGTTGAAGAATTCTCTTTTGGAAAAAGTAATATATTTGCCAGTCACTATCTAACAAAGATGTTCTAAAGTTTTTTTCCTGTTAAGATAAAATATAATATAAATAGGCAATGAAGAAGACATTTTTGCTAAGGTCATCATAACCAACGTTATCTATTTTTAAAAATGCCATCATAAATGTTTTTAAAACAATATTAAGTGCAAGCGTACCTAACATATAATCTGATTGATGCAAAATATGTATTTTATAAATATTCCTACAAACCTACAAAATTAAGCGTAAATTTAACGATTTTTTCCTATTTTCCCAAAATTTTAGTGATTAATTACCAAAAGCAATTAGCCTTCGCTATGGAAAAGATTAGTATAGCCGCTAAATTCCAAAAAAAAACAAAATAACATTTAACAAAACCTCTAGACAAATGAGAATGGAATTAATTAGGAATAAAAACAGGACAATGAATATAGTTTGAACAAGATGCCAATAAAAAAAAAGAAATTGGATTTCAAAAAAAAAAATGTATGAAAGAGAAAAAATACTTACGGAAAAGCCGCCATGGTAGCCAATTTAACATACAATTCTTTTTTATCACTTTTCAAGCTAAACAGATGAGGTGGTAACAGCTTGTATTTATCGCAGAATTCAGCAGGCTGCAGCAGATAATCCTGACGACGCTCATCCATATCCGATTTGGTGCCAACAATCATGACGGGAATTTTACTCTCGGCATAGTATTTAATGTAAATGCGTGCAATATATTCAAAAGAACGAGGATTGGAAGAATCATAGACCAAACAGGCAACATCACAATTAATCTCTTGGGGTTGTAGAGGATCTAAAGCGTGTTTAACATCGATATCACGTAAAATTAAGTGTTTCTCTTGGCCATAGACCTAAGAAAAGGGAAATTTTAGAAAATTATTATTTGCAAATATTAAGGTTTTTTCTTTCCACCTTCTCCTTACCTGGACCGTATTGCAGCAGTGTACCACATTTGTTTTAAACTCTTTGCCTATTAAAGATTTCATATCATCCTTGAGTAGAAAACCACGACAAAGACCAGTTTTTCCTGAACCCTTGGGTCCTATAACATGACACATATACACTGAACGACTGCTTTGGCGTTTAGCCAAATCTATGCGCCTCTCTCTTGTCACATGTATGGCGGCCAATTGTGTATCATTTTCATGCACATTAAAACCCAAATAAGCCAGATATTCCATGGTTTTATAAACATCTGTTAGAGTCATTAAAGTCCAACGACACAGCCAACCATTTAAATTAACCCAACCCTGTTCATTGACGGGACATGATTTACGTATATCCGTGGAATAAGACCAGGGTGGTGTAGGACATGTACTAAATAACATTTTATGCTCCTCGGGTGATAGAGCACCATCAGCATCCTTGTCATAACGCTCGAATAAAGCAATTAAGAACTGTTGGCCACGATGTGATAATTCGGTACTACTTCCTGGTGGTATTTTCAAAGTGGGCTTTAAATAATCTTTACACATTTCCAATTGTTCATTGTAACCGAAACGTCTTAATACCGCCCAAGTGGTTTCATTGCGTCCTCGCTGTATAAATAAACAGTGAAGGAAAAGGAAACCTTTTAATGTTACCGAATCATTGTAAATGCCATCGGCTACATTTTTCTGTATAACCGATTTGACTTCATCGAGAATTTGTGGCTGCAAGGGTGTGTTGAAACAACGTCTTTGGAAAAGATTCAGCTCGTAGTCGTTGAGAAGATTGTCACCATCAATGTCACAAATTTTGAAAATACGCACCAGAGATTTTTTGCAAGCGGGAGTGAGCTAAAGATAATTGAAATGTTTTTATTAATTTTGTTTTTGAACTAAACTAGAACTGAACTAGAACTGAAGGAGAACTGAACTAGAACTGAACTAGAACAGAACTGGAACTGAACTAGAACTGAACTAGAACTGAACTAGAACTGAACTAGAACTGAACTAGAACTGAACTAGAACTGAACTAGAACTGAACTAGAACTGAACTAGAACTGAACTAGAACTGAACTAGAACTGAACTAGAACTGAACTAGAACTGAACTAGAACTGAACTAGAACTGAACTAGAACTGAACTAGAACTGAACTGAACTAGAACTGAACTAGAACTGAACTAGAACTGAACCAGAACTGAACTAGAACTGAACTAGAACTGAACTAGAACTGAACCAGAACTGAACTAGAACTGAACTAGAACTGAACTAGAACTGAACTAGAGCTGAACTAGAGCTGAAATAGAATTGAACTAGAACTGAACTAGAACTTAGCTAGAACTTAACTAGAACTGAAGTGGAACTTAACAAAATCTAAACTGGAACTAGAACTACTAGAGCATAAAGAATTTTTTCTTAAAACAAAAATATTGTCAACAGCAAACCCTCTTCTCTGCTGACTCACTCAAATTCATACATGTTGAAATTGTGTCAAATTGTTTAAAAAAAATAAAACTATTGTGAAACTACTTACATCTTGTTCTTCCATAATATAGAGGGGGGATGTTGGATGTAATACTGCCTTTTGTGCGTAATAAAACATTTCGGATATATTGTGTAAAGTTTTGGCCGAACATTCTACACAACTTTCAACCTCAGGGAAATCCTCCATAATGCAAAGAACACTCTGCAATCAGAAAGCAAATAAAATATTATAATATACATAGTTATTAAGCAAACAAATTGACAAATAATAAACTAACATTAATGGTTGAGTAATCGATCAAATCAACTTTATTGCCAACCAAAACAACCGGTTTCCTAGGTTGATCTTCACCCACAGCATTACGTATCAAAGGCAACCAATGTGAAGTAATACGATCCAAAGTATCATCATCATCGACCGCATAAACAATGCAGACAACATGAGATTTAACGATTTCTTCATTTAAGATTTCGTCGTTTTGTTCAATGCCTATGCAATAGAAAGCTTATTAATAAATATTTTCTAAAATCCTAATACTTGCTACTTACTTGAATAATCCACTATATTGGTGGGCACTTGCTCCGGTGTAACATTAGCAGGTATGGTGATCTCTTCTGCTTTAGGGGGTACATCTTCTGGAAATTCTTCACTTACCAGGGAGAGTATAAGGGAAGTTTTGCCAACGCCCGCATCACCCACCAATAGTATGCGGACATTTTTTCGTTGTGCAGCATTAAAGGATACCATTTTTGTTTTTTTTGTACAAATATTCTTTGTCTATGTCTCAAAACTAAAAAGCACGCCCAGTCTGGTTAAAGAAATCTGTAAATAAAAAGTGAAACTTTTAAGAATGTCCATATTATTCAACTTGGAAAATTGCTACAACTTTTAACCACTAATGTATCTACATATATTTTTCTTTTTATAATAAACACTATTTTTAATTAATTAGCCACATGGGGGGTCGGTGTCACTAACAACTTGGCATCCATCTGTATGGTCTTACTCATTTGCAGAGATTCTTTTACGATTCTTGTTCTTTGTCTCCCTGCCAGAGTCGGTCGGTGAGTGTGTCTCACATGCAAATCAATAATTTTCTTGTCACATACTTACATTTATTTTGTTTTTCTTTTACTCTTCTCACTTTTCTTATTATCCTTTTAAGGTTTTATAACTAAAGTTTTTTCTATTTTGTTACACAGCTAAACTAAAAACATTGTAATTTATTTGTTTTTAAAATTATTTAAACTAAAATTACATAAACCCTTTAATGTAGAAGTTTAGTCGGAAAATATAATTTTTTTCTTCTAATTAGACAAAAAAAGTATTTCTTTTGACAAGTTGCGAAATTTATGTTGCCGGATGGTTGAGGGAAAAATGTAAGAAAAATTTAATGTGGCCAGATGGTAAAACAGTTTTAAAAGTATATAAGGGAGAGTAAAAGTTAAAAATTAATGCAAAATATTATTTTCTTTTAGAAAAATCAACGCACAAATGGTTTTGTAACTATTAACACCAACAAAAATACCATAATTAATTAAAAATTTTGTAAATTTATTTTTAAGCCTTATTGCAAATCTGGCAGCCTGCTTTATTAGTTACAGTATGATTCATAACTAAATATTTTTGTTGTAGCTATAATTTTTGACAACTATTTGACAGCCGCATTTTTATATAACAAATTTACAGTAAGCATTTTTTCTACCGGAGTGTTATATTTTTTGCATATAATCTCAGTTAATCTATTTAATTTATTTGTAATTTTCTCAAATTTTTTGTAAAAAAAACACAATAAAATGGCAGCCGCCGATAAAACCTGCAACATGTGCGATAAATTGGGTTTGAAACCCTTCACCAAAGAAAACATTTACTATTACTACATTCCCCTACAGGGTTTGGTCAGTTATGGAGCATTATCGGTTAATGTTATGAATCCCGCTTTGATCTCCAAGATTCTTACACCCAAAAAGGATTTAACTAATGTTTTGCTTTTGGGCTCAATTGTGGGTGGTGCTTTCTATGTCTATGGTCGTCCTGCCCTGGCCGAGGTGCCCAATAGCAAACGCGGTTTGTATGCTACCTTGGGTGGTGGTCTATGGGCCATGGGCTCTGTTTTAGGCTGGGCCATTATTAAATCTGTACTGCCTAGAGATAATGCTGCTGTGGCTACTATTGCTGGTTTGGCTACTGGTGCTGCCATCGTTAAGGTGACCACAGATTACTTTGCCGATACCGATAAATTGGCGAAAAAGAACTAAAATTATATGGAGTTCGTTCAAAGTTATCATAATCTTGAAACCTGTGTGCTAGTAGTAGAAGTAGCTGTGTCTTAAAAAAAACACCACTTTGCATTATGAAAATAAAAAAGAAAAAATTTCTAAACATGTTCTGCCAAATAATTGCATCATTTTCTACATCAGTTGCTGTGTGTCATAAACACAAGTGCATGTATAAAAATAAATATTAGAAAAAAAAAATAATGTAAAGCAGTTATGATTCTTTAAAGTTTTGTGTATATATAATTTTTTTAATTTATCATTTATTTCCTCGTAAAAATAAAAGTTACCAAAAGGATAAATCTATTGTGAAAGTTTTATTTATTGGTTGCGCTATAGGGTTTTTTTTTAAATTTCTAAAGTTTTTTTTAAGTATTTTTAGTTTAATCGAATTCCTTTTAATACCTCTTCGGTCAGATGTAAATGAACTTTTGGTTAGTGTTGTTAATTTAGTGATTTTTTTATACTAATTGATTTTTCAATGAGAATGTAGAATAAAATATTTCCAAAAACGTTTCAAATTCCGGAATAATACTATGAAATTTACCAAGTGACCTTTTGATAAACCAAGGACGTATAACATATTTATGATTGAACAGTGGGAGTCAATCTGCAAAAGGTTTCTTCAACGCTTACAACCGTTTGGAAAAGGTAAAAAGTTAACGGTATTTAGGCTAAGAATATTTTAGCGGTAACGGTAGTAAAGCTGAAAAGGGCAAATTCAGCATAATT
This sequence comes from Lucilia sericata, assembly GCF_015586225.1. NCBI lineage: Eukaryota > Metazoa > Arthropoda > Insecta > Diptera > Calliphoridae > Lucilia > Lucilia sericata. The sequence continues at coordinate 99,454 of NW_023995062.1, read as the reverse complement.
CTGACAAATTTAGAAAAATCGTTAAGAAATTCAAAAGAATTTTGTTAAATTTAATTTGCGCAAGCGACAAGTTTCAAAATAACACTACCGCTTGCGACAAGTTTTCAAGGAAACCTTTAATATGGCGACAAATATTCATAGAAGATCTTGCGCTAGCGATAAATTTCAGAGAAAAGCCCGAGTTACATACAGTTATATAAAAAATCTTTGCGACAACGAGCTAGTCACAACTTTTCATAGAAAATCTTGTGCTAGCGACAAATTTTTAAAAGTTAGCGACAGGATTTCACAGAAAACTTTGCGTTAGTGACAAGTTTAATAGATGATCTTCCTTTTACTACAACTTTTCATATAAAACCTTTCGTTGGCGGCAATTTTTCAAAGAAAATCTGATTTATCAAAGAAAATCTCAAGCTTGCGACAAATTTTCATAAAAAATCTAGTGCAGCTACAACAGTTCATAGTAAATCTTACGCTTGCAACAGGTTTTCACAGAAAATTTTACGTCAGCGACAAGTTTTTTAGAAAATCTTGCTCTTTCTACAAATTTTCAATTAAAACCTTGCTAGCGACAAGTTATCTTAGAAAATCTCGAGATAACAACAAATTTTAATAGAAAATATTGAATCATTAAACAATTTTTATAGAAAATCATGCGCTTAACTATTGGCTTCAAATCTAGCGACAAGTTTTCATAGAAAATCTAGAGCGACAAGTTTTTATAGAAAATCTAGAGCGACAAGTTTTCTTAGTTAATCTAGATTGACAAATCTAGCGACAAGTTTTAATCGAAAATCTTGAGTTAACGACAAGTTTTTATAGAAAATCTAGAGCGACAAGTTTTCTTAGTTAATCTAGATTGACAAATCTAGCGACAAGTTTTAATCGAAAATCTTGAGTTAACGACAAGTTTTTATAGAAAATCTAGAGCGACAAGTTTTCATAGTAAATCTTGTGGTACTAGTTATCATAAAAGTTATCATAAAAAATCTTGCGTACGCCAGAAATTTTCATAGAAAAATCTACGATAGCGAGAATTGTTTAAAGAAAATCTAGAGCATGCGACAAATTTTTTCAGAAAATCAAGCGCAAGCAGTAAGTTTTCATAGTAAGTCTCGTGCTAGCAACAGTATTTGATTTTGTTTGCAACAGGCGAAAAGTTTACATAGAAAATCTTGAACTACAAGTTTTTATGGAAAATCTAGAGCGACAAGTTTTCATAGTTAATCTAGAGTGACAAGTTTTCATATTTCGCTAGCGTTAAAAATTCATAGAAAATTCTGCGCTAGCGACAAATTTTCTTAGAGCGACAAAATTTCTTATAAAACCTTTCTTGCCTTTCAAATTTAAACTAAAACAAAGCAACGATAATATAATTATTTTTTATACGATTTTTTTAATGCAACAAAATATAATTTTCTTATAAATTACATTGTTTTTTTTTTAATCTTGTATGTTTTGTTTTTTTACGTTAGTAAAGAGGCTGTGAAAAGATTTTAAAATATAATTTAAAAAAATCTGTAGATAAAAACCGTTTGCACATAAAAGATAAACTAAGAAAGAAAATTATGAATAATTTTGCTTAAACCTTAAATATTAATAATCTTAGATAAGATTTTGTTTTTACTTGTGATTTTTGTGTTATTTATTAAAATGTTGTAGTTAGAAATTTTAAATTTTTCAAATTTAAAATATTGCTATAAACAGGTTTGTTATTAATTATTACAACTTGTCGTATAAGGAGAGAGATAATAAGATATAGAGTGGTAGGAAGGGGGAGTTAGGGAAATGTGTAGTATTATTTATGTATATGTTGTTATTAATAAAATATTTAATATACAAATTACAACACAAATATTAAAAAAAAGGATTTTATTAATATAAACAAAAAAATTCAAAAAATTTACAACAAATCATAAAAAAGTTAAAATAAAAAAATTTGGAAAAAATTTAAATTTAAAGAAATCTAATATGTATAAGGACGCTAATACAAATACAGTTGTTGTTTGTATACAAAGTATTACTAAAATTTTGGAAATTATAATGGAAGAGAGTGAGAGAGAGGTATGGAAAATGTTCAAGAAAAGCTATTACAAATATAGCTAAAGAAAATTAAAAAAAAAATAATAAAATTTGGACAAATAAAACTTTGAAAATAAAAGGATAAATACATTTAAATTATGTAAAAATATATATATTTTTAAGATAAACACTATAGACTACCAACACCACCACCTCCACCACCACCATCGTTTGTATTTGCACTCGTTGTTGTGGGTCCAGTTGTAGACGAAGACGACGACGCTTCATTTTGAGCTGCTGTTACAGTTTCTGGTAATTTGACTTTTAATTGAACTTTTAAAACTTCTCTCAATTCATTGAGTTCTTGGGGTCCTTGCATTTGACGTTTAACTCCGCGTGGCAAACCACGACATGATGACAAATTTAATGTGCTCATTAGAGGACAATTGGCTAAAATCTCTTTAACAGCATCTTCGGAAACGGACGAACCACATAAATTAAGATGACTGCAAAAAAAATTATTATATTTTTGTCTATAACTTTAAATAAAAAAAAAAAACTTACGCTAAACGTGACTCAGCGCCCTTGTCGGCCAAGGCACGTAGGGCGTTATCCAACGGAAGTTGCACATTAGCCCAAGCAAGATCCAATTCGATTAGACTATGAGCCCATTTTGAAGCAATCAATTCAAGACCCGATCTAAAATAAAGGTTTTTTGTTAATACATTTCAAGTTAGAATTAAAGTTGCCTAAGGAACAATGTTCCTTTTTAAAATCCTAAGCTAGCGACAAATTTTCATAAAAATATTAAGCGACAAGTTTTCGTAGAAAATCCAGATCTTGAGCGTCAAGTTTTAATAGAAAATCTAAAACATAAAAAAGCTGAGCGACAAGTTTTCATAGAAATTTAGAGCTAGCGAAAAGCTTAAAATGTTGAGCTAGCGACATGTTTTCATAAAAAATCTTGAACTAGCGACAACTTTTTATAGAAAATCTTGAGCAAGCGACAAGTTATAATAGAAAATATTGTGCTAGCGGCAAGTTTAATAGAAAGTCTAGAGATAGTGAAAAGTTTTTACAGAAATTCTGTGCTTGCGACAAGTTTTTACAGAAATTCTTGAGCTAGCGACATATTAACATAGAAAATCATGAGCTAGCGACAAGTTTTCATACAAAATCTTGAGCAACAAGTTTTTATAGTTAATCTAGAGCTACCTGCGATTTGTTTATAGAAAATCTTGATGGAAAATTTTCATAAAAACTCTTGAGCGACAAGTTTTAATAGAAAATCTACAGCATAAAAAACGTTGAGAGACAAGTTTTTATGAAAACTTCTTCAGCTACAAGTTTTCATAGAAAATATAGAATTAGCGACAAGCTTAATACTAGCGACAAGTATTCATGGAAAATCTTTCGCTAGCGACAATCTTAAGACAAATCTTGAGATAGCGACAAGTTTTTCTTGACCTAACTACATCTTTTCATTTTATAGCAAATCTAGAGTGACACATAGTTAATCTAAAGCGACAAGTTTTCATAGTAAATCTTGAGCTACTAGCTACTTGTTTATAGAAAATCTTATGCTATTGACAAAGTTTCACAGAAAATCTTTAGCTAGCGACAAGCTTTCATAGAAAATCTTGAGCTAGCGATAAGGTTTCATAGAAAATCTTAAGCCAGCGACAAGCTTTCATAGAAAATATTGAGCTAGCGAAAAGTTTTTATAAAAAATCTTAAGCTAGTGACAACTTTTCATAGAATATATTGAACTAGCGTCAAGCGTTCATAAAAAATCTTAAGCCAGCGACAAGTTTTCATAGAAAATCTTGAGCTAGCGACTTTTTATAGAAAATCTTGACCTAGCGACAACCTTTTCAGCGACAAGTTATTATGGAAAATCTAGAGCGCCAAGTTTTATAGTAAATCTTAAGATACTAGCGAATTGTTTATAGAAAATCTTGTGCTAGCGACAAGGTTTAATAGAAAATAATATAAATTTTCATAGAAAATCTTGAGCTAGCGACAAGATTTCATAGAACTAGCGACAAGTTACCATGAAAAATCTTGAACTAAAGATAAATTTCCATAGAAAATCTTACGCTGGCGGTAGAAAACAAAAACTTACCCCATATCTCTGGTAACTGAGCAGCCAGATAAAAATAAATGTTTTATATCCCAAGCAGGTAAACGTATAAGACTTTCATGGGTTAAACGAGCGCAGCCACGAACATCTAACAGTTTTAATTTTGAAGATGATTTCAAAATACGTTGAATATGTTCATCGCCAATAACACGTGATTCATCGGTAACAGCCACAGAAAGTTCCTCCAATTCGGGAAAACCTGGGGAATCCATCTGGAGGGTGAAAAAAAAGAAATGAATAAATAAATATAAGAGTCATATTGACGCAATAATTTCAATTACCATTTCCTGCAGTGAAGCTGTACTTAAGGTTATATGAGAATTTGTAATACGCAAAACTTTAAGTTTTGGACAGCCTTGCTGTAATTTTTCTATATGTAAAATACCATGAGATGTGGCTTGAGTTGTTACATTTGATAAGTCTAAAAGTACTAAATTTGGGCAATGAGTCTGTAAGAAAAATTAAGTTTAAATTTTAGACATTCTAATGTTTTCTTTTTTGAAATATTTTACCGATAAAACATTGACTAATTGTGGTATGCCAGCTAAACGATTGTGCGCCAAATAGAGATGCGTTAAACGTTCGCCCATTACTTGCATAGAATTGCACAGTGATTGTACTCCCACAGCACTTTTACTAGCATTCATTTCAACCTATTAAAAAAAGGAATTGTAAAGAAAAATCCTTGTGTTTATGGAAATGTTTACTTACATTAACGGAACTTAAATCTATACGTTCGAGTTTTTTCATATTCTCAACCAGATATCCCAAATGATCATAAGTGAAACCTTTCCAACCGGACAAAGTGATACTGGTTAAATTTGGAGCACCCACAGCAAGTTTTAACAAAAAACAATTGATATCAGTGACTTTCCATTGTGCTATACGAAAAAAAAAAAAGAAAATTAGGTTAAAAAACAGCAAAAGTTAATTATAGACAATACTTACAAACATTCAATTCTGTACAGCAGCTACAACGATTATCCACAAACCATTTCAGCTTCAACTCCGTGCGATACTTTTCCTTTATCCAAGTACTTAAATCCATAACACGCCATAAGGTAGGGGACAATGAAACGCGACGCCACAGTGAGCATACCCTACCCAAACGGAATAGTGTTGGAAGGCAACCTTCTTTATCCACAACATATTGAAAAATCTAAAAGTTTAAAAACTTTTTTAGGACTAACGTTTAATATTAAAAATTATTTGTATAAAAACCTTAAAAAGTACTGGTTCTGGTAATTGTGATCCCCATATGGTCTGTTCTATTGCTTCTCTGGGTTCATCAGTGTCATTTATTGTTACGGCCGTGGCTGAAGGTGTTTGTCTTTTTGTATTACGTTCTTTTTTACGTTTAGGTTCATAATCCATTTCATCGTTTTCATGATCATCCAGTTTAACACGCTGCTTAACAGTTCTTGAACTTTTACGACTTCTCACCGATGATGTGCCCGATTTATTAAGACCTCTGGCTACGGCAGCCATAACGGCTGAGGTATTCAGTGAACTGTCTGATTTCTTTATGCACAACTTAATGCCACTCTGATTTTCGCTTATCTGTAAATTAAATAAAGAGAAAATTATGGTATCAGTCTGCAAACTTACTAAATGTTTTAGTAAAAAGATTTAAAACTTACCTCACTTTCATACATGGCCACCGATGACTTTGGTTTTCGTGTACGTGTTGTTTTTACAGATCTTTCCAATTTTTTACTCATGGTCGATAGCAATGGTTTGCCAGCATTCGGTATTGTGCCGTTGCGCACCACATTGATGGGCTGTTGTATACAATTATTGGCCAAAGTAGTTGGACTTTGGGGTACAGATTCGGGAGAATGTTTAGGCGTACTGGTGTCTGTGGGCGGTGTATTAACAGATGAATTCGCTGGTGAACGTTCTTGACCCATAGCTGGGCCAACAACTGTCGCTGAGGGAGGTGTGGAGCCGGGAGTGGAAGCATGAGGAGAAGTTATACACGATGATTGTGTTTTATCATCATTTTCACAGGTTAAACTGGGGGGTGATTGTATTGAGGAGGGTAATTCGTTACTAGAATGTGTTGCTTTATCCTTGGCTGTATTATTGGTATCATCTGGGGCGGCGGACTTAAGGTTGGCATGATTTTTTATTTCTCCTTGAAGAATGCCTGCATTCTTATTGTTTTCCGTTTCATTCAACAATTTCATTTCAATATCGTGCTCTTCTTGTTCCAAAGAATCATTTCCATCATCTTCATCTTCCTCACCTGTATGTTCATCTTCCTCGTCCTCATCATCCTCAATCTCTGCAGGCACTTGATTAACTAACAACTTCTTAATAGAGCCATGTTCATCACTACTTGCCGCTTTTTGGGTATTTTCACTAGTTGGCCGATAGTTGTCAATATTCAAATCCATACTTGCGCCACAAGAATCTTCCTTATCCGTGGAATTATCATTCGAATCCATGGATTATATGGAAAAAGCAATCACTATTTAAACTCTCGTATAGAAACTCTAAATCCTTTCGTCCATCAACTGAAGAATGAAGTTTATTTTTAGTTGTTGTAATTTTCTCTACGTATTGTTGTTGCTTCGTTTCTTATTATTACGTTTAGCGGTTTTTTGGTCTATTTTTATTATTTTTTTCTTTAATTCTTGTCTTTACACTACAAGTACAGTTATTTTCCTATTTAATACTTGTTTTATGCATTTTTTACAACAACAATTACTTTATTATAATTTATTTTCTATTTATTAATAAAAATTATTTGTGCACTATTTTTTTTTTTCAAATTTTTCTTATTTTTTGTAAGGATATTTTTTGCTTTTTGACTTTCTTAACGTTGATTTGTTAGTGGACGCGACTAAAGAAATTTTTTTCTTCTTCCAGTTTTTCTGTACTCCCGCACTCACTATTTATTTCATTCTCTCTCTACTGGCTCACCACATTAGAGTGAAGAGTTCAGCTATAGGTGTACTCTTCAATTGTTTTTATTTTATTGACTTTTTCATCTTTTTCAATAGATAAACAATTTTATTTATTACATTTTCTTTGCTCGTTGATGTATATTTTTTTTTGTTTTATAAAAACTTGTTTTAGTTTATTTTCTTTAATGTAGTTTTTATTGAAATTGCATATTTCTAGTTATTAAAGGTATTTGTTATTTTATTTCCCACCATTTAACGACGTAGAAAAGTAATGCAAAATTGATGACGATAAAAAGTTGTCTTTTACTAAATAACGATTACTTGCCGCAAGTGGTTACTTAAAGGTTTGTGTAGGGAGAAATTAAGCAAAAAGTAACCAGTAAATTTAGTGATTAGTTATGTTGAAGTGGCGATAATTTTAAAAGTACAAGTTATCGTTTAAGGAATAGTTGGACAGTTTAATTTTGAATATTGTTTGTAGAGGAATGGTTTATTAAGTAAACACTAAGTTTATTAAGTAAACACTAAGCCTAGCCGCCGAACAAAATGTCAAAGCCGCAGCCGCCGCTGAAAATTTTTCAGTTTAATAATTTCTCCATATTTTGTACAATTTACAGAACTCTTTCGCTAAATTTATGGAATTTTACAATATAAAATTAATTTGCTTTCATTTAAGCAAGTTTTTTTTATCTAATAATAAGCCGCTCATTGAAATTTGGCCGGTGAAAACTTTGCTCAACGTTCGATGCATATGCTTCGCCTCAGATATTTTTGTGTTTACGTGCCTAATTCGAGTCGCTGCTTTTACTTCAAACACTTTGTGTTTGTAGCAAACACGAGATACGAAAAATTTATTGCTGATTGACAAACCAGAGTTTCCTATGTCGTCAAACAAATGTATTTTAAATGGGACGTCAAACAAAATCTGTTTCCGAAGGAAAAATTCTGAAATTTTTTGCGCGCAGTTGCATGTTTTCGCGCCAATTTTTGCAAATTCTTTATTTGATCTTCTGTCATTTTACATACATTTTGAGTTTGTAACAAACGTAGAACGTGTTCAGTTTGGAAATTGTTTGAATTTTTTTTAAAAAAGTTATAAAATATACTATATTGAAAATAACATAATTGTTTATTGAAAAAGTGTTAATACTAAAAATATTAAATGATTTCTCCTGTTTGTGAGATCTAGAAGATTAAAAAATGTATGTAATGATGTTAATTAATTATTTATTTGTCTCTAAAGAACGTCTGTCTTTTAAGAAAGAGCAGGCATCATGATGTTCTCCTGGAAGAATTCCCACAAGAGAGTGGCAGTTGTATACCTCCCTAGTCACCTAGGCGGGTGGTGGTCGGTCGGCTAGTAGTGACATGGTATATTATCACCTAGAGGCAATGGACGGACGCTGATTGCCGTATCCAGGGGTTACCACAAGGATACATACTTATTATTATACCATTGATCTCAGCAGAATCACTACCATACACCCATAATAGAGAGCGATATCTGTCTGGTGTGCCTTTCAGTGAAGCTCTTGTTGTCTCCAAACACTATGGTGGCCGAATATTTACAAGAAACAATTTGTAAGTCGCCTTTTTCCATATAATCCATGGATTCGAATGATAATTCCACGGATAAGGAAGATTCTTGTGGCGCAAATATGGATTTGAATATTGACAACTATCGGCCAACTAGTGATAATACCCAAAAAGCGGCAAGTAGTGATGAACATGGCTCTATTACGAAGTTGTTAGTTAATCAAGTGACTGCAGAGAATGAGGAGGATGATGACGAGGAAGATGAACATATAGGTGAGGAAGATGAGTATGATGGAAATGATTTTTTGCAACAAGAAGAGCAAGACATCACGACAATCTTAAGTCTGTCGCCTCAGATGATACAGCCAAGGAACACAATATATTACCGAATTACCCTCCTCAATACAATCAACTCCCAGTTTAACCTATGAAAATGATGATTAAACTCAATCTTCGTGTATAACTTCTCCTCATGCTTCCACTCCCGTCTCCACACCTCCCTCAGTGACAGTTTATGGATCAGCTATGGACCAAGAACGTTCACCAACTGTTAATACACCGCCCCCATACAAGTACACGTTCCCCAAAGTCCAAGTATTTTGGCAAATAATCGTATACAACAGTCCATCTATGTAGTGACCATGAGTAAAAAATTGCGAAGTGTAAAAACAACACGTACACGAAAACCGAAGTAAGTCATCGTTGGCCATGTATGAAAGTGAGGTAAAGTATAAATCTGTTTAGTATTATTTAGTAAGTCTATCTATCTCTATATAAAAGCCCATTACTGCGGTGATAGATAAAGATAGATGATGATAGATAGAATGATCGATAGATAGTATCGATAGATAGATAGATAGATAGATCGATCGATAGCTATAGATCGATAGATCGATGCTAGCTAGATAGATAGATAGATCGATAGCTAGCTCGATCGAGCTCGATAGCTCGCTCTATCGCTCGTCTCGCTCTCTCGCTAGCTCGCTCGCTCGCTCGCTCGCTAGCTCGCTCGCTCGCTCGCTCGCTCGCTATCGCTCGATCGCTCGCTCGCTCGCTCGCTCGCTCGCTCGCTCGTCTCGCTCGCTCGCTCGCTCCTCGCTCGCTCGCTCGCTCGCTCGCTCGCTGCTCGCTCCTCGCTCGCTCGCTCGCTCGCTCGCTCCTCGCTCGCTCGCTCGCTCGCTCGCTCGCTCGCTCGCTCGCTCGCTCGCTCGCTCGCTCGCTCGCTCGCTCGCTCTCTCGCTCGCTCGCTCGCTCGCTCGCTCGCTCGCTCGCTCGCTTGCTCGCTCGCTCTCGCTCGCTCGCTCGCTCGCTCGCTGCTCGCTCGCTCTCTCGCTCGCTCGCTGCTCGCTCGCTCGTCGCTCGCTCGCTCGCTCGCTCGCTGCTGCTCGCTCGCTCGCTCGCTCGCTCGCTCGCTCGCTCGCTCTCTCGCTCGCTCGCTCGCGCGCTCGCTCGCTCGCTCTCGCTCGCTCTCTCTCGCTCGCTCGCTCGCTCGCTGCTCTCGCTCGCTCGCTCGCTCGCTCGCTCTCGCCGCTCGCTCGCTCGCTCGCTCGCTCGCTCGCTCGCTCGCTCGCTCGCTGGCTGGCTCGCTCGCTCGCTCTCTCGCTCGCTCGCTCGCTCCTCTCTCGCTCGCTCGCTCGCTCGCTCGCTCGCTCTCTCGCTCGCTCGCTCGCTCGCTCGCTCTCTCGCTCTCTCGCTCGCTCCCGCGTGTTCCGCGCCCCGTTCTCTCGCTTTTGTTCCTCCCGCCCGTTTTCTTCCTTTCTCTTTTGCGCCTCTGTCCTTTTTTGTTGTGGGCCTTTCATTTCTTCCCCGACATTTCAGTTTCGCCATTTCACCCCTGCCATTAGAACCTTTCCAGGTGCCTTTACCCGTCGAGAACTTACTTATTCGCATTTTGGTTTCATTAAGCTTTCTATTTCCTTGATCACAACATGATCATGATTATTATTGAAAATAACCTAAGATCTTAGAACTACAAAGATCTTAAAACTACAAAGTAAATAAAACAAAATTTAGAATATTTATTTAAGAAATTAACACCTAAGCAGTATTTACTTCTTAAAAAGTTAACAAGAATACAAAAATACATACAATTATTAATAATTTCTTTAAAAAGGCAAAACCATAGCCATATACTTTTTTTTATAAGAATTTATTTATTTTATTAGTTTTGCAATGAAAAGTTTTAAATATTAAATACTTGCTACATGTGACTATAAAAACTTTGTATTTAAATTGTTTAAATTATTATTAAGCTAAGAATAGGGGTTTTTTCCTTTTATTAACCTTAAACCGGGAGGAAAATTTAAGGAGTGTTTTTTTTCTGTAAAATAAAACTTTTTTAATTTTTATATTTATTTTGGTGTTTAAGGTGTTAATTAATAGCTCACTAGAGGGTTTAATGTCTGCTAGTTGTTAGCATATTACTCAGTAGATTTGACCAGAGTTGGACCATGTTTTTAGTGTAAGTGTGAAAGCTAATTAGTGTTAAACGGCAAGTGCTGGGCAAACTACTACGTTCTGCACGAGTTAATTTATATGTTTTTTTTTATTAACTACATAATTTTTAAATATTTTTTTTATATTTTTAAATTCCTCATTTTTTTCATCACTTATAAAACTAATTACTTTAAGCTTAAATCTAATTTACATCTATTATATAAAACTATAAAAGATTATTTCGAGTCCTTGATTACACTTTTGTAGATTTAACAACTAAAATTTGTCATTTTATGTTCTTTGGCCTTTAAACGTACCCATAAGCCTCCTGAAGCCCTTAAGGTTATACGAAATGTGGCCTCAAAATTTGTTTTTCCCGGCACTGGTAAAATATAATAACTGCGCAATAATCTAGAGATGACAGTTTTCATTTCCATAATAGCAAAACGATTGCCAATGCAATAGCGAGGCCCAGCACTGAAAGGCAAAAAGGCATAAGGATGTCTTTTTTTCCGCATTTTCGGGAGAAAAACGTTCTGGATCAAACTTCTTCCGGTTCAGGATAGATATGCTCCAAACGGTGGGTGGCATAGGGACAGATAAAAACATTACTACCCGCCGGCAAAGTGTATTTAGCCAAACGCACCTCTTCACCCAGTTTACGTGCTATTAAAGGAACACTAGGATATAAACGCAATGACTCCTTAATGCACATTTCCATATAACGCATGTCGCGTAAATCTTGCATTGTCGGTGCCCGTTGATCATCACCAAATATACGCTCTAACTCCTCAGCACATTTCTCTTGGCATTCTTCGTTTTGAGCCAATAAGAAAATGGTAAAGGCTACTGCTGCTCCCACAGAATCTTGACCGGCTAACATAAAAGTACATGCCTCATTGACTATATCTTCTTCGGTGAAATCAGGATTATTATCTGATATATCGATCATATAGTCCAGTAAACATTTCTTCTCTGTTTCATTATTGTTACTCTTCAGTTCACGTCGTTTGCAGATCATTTTCCTAGTGAATTCATGCAAACGTTTCTTTTGATTAAGTTCATCCGAGGCCAGTTTAGTCATGTGATAAACACTATCCCATAAGAGCCAAGGTTGCAGGAAACGTTGTGGTATCACCAGTTTTCCCCTGTAGACAAAGAAAAAGGCAAAATTAAGAAAATTTTATTAAGGAAATGGTTTAGTATTGAAAACTAAATACTTACTGCCTGAAAGGTGATTGTTCCATATCAATGTTATTCTTTTTCTTAACCGGCACTCCCAAAACCGCTTCTGGAATAAAAAGAGCATTTTAATCAAATTAACAAAATCCATATTCTTGTTTTCACCATAATAGTTCTAAGAAAACTTACCATTTAATATATCTACCACACAATTATTAACATATTTGGCAATATTTATTTCCTGCCCACCGATAACATCCAACGATTCATACAAAGCCTGTGAGGCATCTGCAAAGGTACCAATAAAACGTTCCAAAATACTTAAATGAAAGGTGGGTTGTATTAAACGTCTATGATTGTGCCATTTATCACCGCTGCTCGTAATCAAGCCATTGCCCAAGAAATTATGCATTAAACGATAGAAAAACACTTTATTGGTATGTTTTTTCGAAGATAAAATCAGTTGCAAATCATCTGGCTGAAGAACAACAAAAAATGGAAATAGTAAAACCCAAATGCGTACCAAAGAACCGTAGAGACTGAAGGCATTGGCGGCACGTTTGCGCATTACTGGAAATGAAATGGAGAAATATATTTTATTTTTTTTTTTTTTGTTGTAATTTATAATATATTTTTTGAAAATTTTCTATAAAAACGGAAAATTTCGTTAAATTTCTTTAAAAAAGAGAAAATTTGACAATTTTCTTTAAAAAAGAAAAAATTTCGATAATTTTCTTAAAAAAAAGAGAACATTTCGATAATTTTTTTTTTAAATAGAAAATTTCGATAATTTTATGAAAAAAAGGAGAAAATTTCTAAAACATTCTTTTAAAAAGGAGAGTAATTCGATAATTTTTTTAAAAAAAGATAAAATTTCAATAATCTAAAAAAAAGCGAAAATTTTGTTAGTTTTTCTTTAAAAAAGAGAAAATTTCGATAATTTTCTTTAAAAAAGGGAAGGAAAATTTTCTTTAAAAAAGAGAAAATGTCGATAATTTTTTGGAAAAAGAAATATAAAATTTCAATAATTTTTTAAAAAAATTTCAATAATTTTCTTTAAAAAAGAGAAAATTTCGATAATTTTTTCAAAAGAGAAAATTTCAATAATTTTTTTTAAAAAGAGAAAATTTCAATAATTTTTTTAAAAGTGAAAAATTTGATAATTTTCTTTAAAAATTAGAAAAAGTTAATATCTTTTTTAATAGAAAATTTCAATAATTTAAAAAAAGTGACAATTTCAATAATTTTCTTTAAAAAAAGAGACTAATTCGATAATTTTCTTTAAAAAGAGAATTTTTGTTAAAGAGAAAATTTCGATAATTATCTTCAGGTTAGGTTGTCACATAGCCAATGCAGCTTTACTTGGGTCCAAGACGTTCCAATTGAATATTCTACAATTCGGTTAGACCGCCAAAGTAGGTCTATTCAAGCGTCCGAATTCGGGTCTCTGCCAAGGCTGGACAATTACAGAGAAGATGAGATATAGTCTCTTCATACTCATTTTGACAACTCCTACAGAAGTCCTACAATCGGTCACGAGCAATAGAATAACAGTTCTCACTGATCTGTCTATTTATTGCAAGAAGTGGAACACTACAGAACTGATCGATTTCCAGTCCGCTAAGCGTGGTTCCAACTCTTGCCAAAGTGTCAGCAATATTATTGTCATACGTACTCCCGTGTCCCCTGACCTAAAAATTAGGGTGATGTTCGAATGTCTCACCATCTCGTTGAGAGACGTCTGGCATTCATGGACAATTCTAAATGTGGAAAACACACGAATTATATGGCTATCGTTATAAATTCCTATTAGATATCCGATAGTATGAAGATGCCATCACCAACACTTTTCGTCGTCTTGGATCCGTCTGTATACACACGGCAGCAATTGCTTGGCGGAAGAAGGGATTCTTGAGACTCCGTAGATATGTAATACAGGAATTGTCTTATTAGAAACTGTTCCGGAATGCAATAATCAAAAGCGTTTGTTTCGCGTGACCCATGGAACAGTTGTTCCACTTGCCAGTTAAGCTCAATCTGGCCGCAGTGGACAAGCCAATTTCTTGGCTAGAAGATCAACTGGAAGCCAGTTGAGCATAATAAACAACACCTTTGAAAAAGTTGTTCTAAGGGCACCGGTTATGAGAAGCCCATGACCTTTTCAAGGTGCTGCCTGATTGAAGCTTTTGCAAGCATATGTCACCAGACAACTACTTCATGCAACATTTATTGGTTTAAGTCAGTGAACATTTCTCGGGTTTATACCCCCGCATGATCCTATTGCCTTCCTGCAAATGACTTTAGATGCCCTAGATATCACATTAAGAGAAAATTTCGATAATTTCCTTAAAAAGAGAACATTTTATAATTTTCTTTAAAAAATACAGAAAATTTCGATAAATTTCTTTAAACAAGAAAAAATTTCGATTGATTCCTTTTAAAAAGAGAGATAATTTTGTTAAAAAACTTTAAAAAAGAGAAAATTTCGATAATTTTCCATAAAAAATGGAAAATTTCGAAAATTTTTAATGAAACATTTCGATAAAAATAGAGAATTACTTACAATCTTTTTCTTTGATTAACAAACAGTTGCCCAATATGGGTACGGGGGCAGGTCCTGAAAGTTTCAACGACAGAAACACTGTTTTCAAATAACCCCAGAAAGTATAAATAACAAATACTCCCAGTGAGAGAGTAAAAAAACTCCACAATTCTGATTGGGAGGCATTGTCAATCTGTAAAGAAATTAAAAAAAAGAAAAAAATTTCAAAAACAATGAAATAATTTTACAGTTTTATAAACCAAACGAATAGTTTGAGTGACAGATTTTACAAGTATTTTGTTATTATAAAGTAACAACATTTTCCTTTGGTTTATAGAAACTGTTAGTTATTTTTCCTATATTTCATATAAAACAGGTGTTAATAATACATTTATTTACTTAATAGTGTGAAGAGAAATATTTACATTTATTTATTGTTTCCTATTTATTTATTAAATAATAAACAATAAATTTTTAGTATAAAATTACTTGCAATATTTATATTTATTTATATATTTTTCAATAATTTTTAAATATGTCATTTATATATATGTCAACTTCTATGACCTTGAAACACTTGTATGTATTTCCTAAAACCTTTTGATAAACTTAAGACAAATGTTAACAATTTGTCAAATAGAAAGGAAGAATAAATAATATAAAATAATTAATTATTTTTGCACATGTCTTAACGTTTATTGTCAAAAATTAAGTCATTTCCCTGTTATGTTATTGTAACAATTGTATTTCATTTAACTCTTCACATTCATCTTCATTATAGTTAAATGTCAAATTAAAAAGAATAATAATAATAACAAAACGTATGTAGGTGATAGCTTTTAAATCATTAACATTTTTTTTGAAATAAAAAGCCATCTAAAGATGTCACGTATTTGTTAAATATTTACTTAAAAACTCCATTACAAAAAGTAAAACAAAGTTTTTTTATTTATAGTAATTGTTGCTATTTAATTTCATAAATTTTAATCTAATTTTATAATGAGTTTTTTAGAATTCTGAAGTTTAAAATTTGCTTCATTATGGGCAATATTTTTTAATCAAATTGCAATTTATTAGTTAATGTTCATTTACTTTAATTATTTTTATGGACTTCTTTTCTAAAAATATATAAAACAACCGACTTTTTATCAAAAAAGTTGAAGCCGACTATTTTGTTTTAAAAAAGTGGACTTTATATTGTAAAAAAAGTAAAATTATTCGATTTTGATGAAAATCAAAAAGAAGTCGAATTCAGGAATTCAAAAAGTAACATAGTCTAGTTTATAGTCTAAACCTATAGTCTAATCTATAGTGTAGCCTATAGTCTAATCTATAGTGTAGCCTATAGTCTAATCTATAGTCTAATCTATAGTGTAGCCTATAGTCTAATCTATAGTCTAGTCTATAGTCTAGTCAATAGTCTAGGTCTATAGTCTAGTCTATAGTCTAGTCTAGTCTATAGTCTAGTCTATAGTCTAGTCTATAGACTAGTCTATAGTCTAGTCTATAGTCTAGTCTAGTCTATAGTCTAGTCTAGTCTATAGTCTAGTCTAGTCTATAGTCTAGTCTATAGTCCAGTCTATAGCTAGTATAGTCTAGTCTATAGTCTAGTCTATAGTCTAGTCTATAGTCTAGTCTATAGTCTAGTCTATAGTTCTAGTCTAGTCTAGTCTAGTCTATAGTCTAGTCTATAGTCTAGTCTAGTCTATAGTCTAGTCTATAGTCTAGTCTATAGACTAGTCTATAGTCTAGTCTATAGTCTAGTCTATAGTCTAGTCTATAGTCTAGTCTAGTCTATAGTCTAGTCTATAGTCTAGTCTATAGACTAGTCTATAGTCTAGTCTATAGTCTAGTCTATAGTCTAGTCTATAGTCTAGTCTATAGTCTAGTCTATAGTCTAGTCTAGTCTATAGTCCAGTCTATAGTCTAGTCTATAGTCTAGTCTATAGTCTAGTCTATAGTCTAGTCTATAGTCTAGTCTATAGTCTAGTCTATAGTCTAGTCTATAGTCTAGTCTAGTCTATAGTCTAGTCTATAGTCTAGTCTATAGACTAGTCTATAGTCTAGTCTATAGTCTAGTCTAGTCTATAGTCTAGTCTATAGTCTAGTCTATAGACTAGTCTATAGTCTAGTCTATAGTCTAGTCTATAGTCTAGTCTATAGTCTAGTCTAGTCTAGTCTATAGTCTAGTCTATAGTCTAGTCTATAGTCTAGTCTAGTCTATAGTCTAATCTATAGTTAGCCTATAGTCTAATCTATAGTGTAGCCTATAGTCTACAGTCTATAGTCTACTATAGTCTACCTATAGTCTATCATAGTGTAGCCTATAGGTCGAATCTATAGTCTAGTCTATAGTCTAGTCAATAGTCTAGTCTATAGTCTAGTCTATAGTCTAGTCTATAGTCTAGTCATAGTCTTATAGTCTAGTCTATAGTCTAGTCTTAGACTAGTCTATTAGTCCTAGTCTATAGTCTAGTCTAGTCTATAGTCTATTCTAGTCTATAGTCTAGTCTAGTCTTGTCTAGTCTAGTCATAGTCAGTCTATAGTCTAGTCTATAGTCTAGTCTATAGTCCTAGTCTATAGTCTAGTCTATAGTCTAGTCTATAGTCTAGTCTATAGTCAGTCTATAGTCTAGTCTATAGTCTAGTCTATAGTCTAGTCTATAGTCTAGTCTATAGTCTAGTCTATAGTCTAGTCTATAGTCTAGTCTATAGTCTAGTCTATAGTCTAGTCTATAGTCTAGTCTATAGTCTAGTCTATAGTCTAGTCTAGTCTATAGTCTAGTCTATAGTCTAGTCTATAGACTAGTCTATAGTCTAGTCTATAGTCTAGTCTATAGTCTAGTCTAGTCTATAGTCTAGTCTATCTAGTCTATAGTCTAGTCTATAGTCTAGTCTATAGTCTAGTCTATAGTCTAGTCTAGTCTATAGTCCAGTCTATAGTCTAGTCTATAGTCTAGTCTATAGTCTAGTCTATAGTCTAGTCTATAGTCTAGTCTATAGTCTAGTCTATAGTCTAGTCTATAGTCTAGTCTATAGTCTAGTCTATAGTCTAGTCTATAGTCTAGTCTATAGTCTAGTCTATAGTCTAGTCTATAGTCTAGTCTAGTCTATAGTCTAGTCTATAGTCTAGTCTATAGACTAGTCTATAGTCTAGTCTATAGTCTAGTCTAGTCTATAGTCTAGTCTAGTCTATAGTCTAGTCTAGTCTATAGTCTAGTCTATAGTCCAGTCTATAGTCTAGTCTATAGTCTAGTCTAGTCTAGTCTATAGTCTAGTCTATAGTCTAGTCTATAGTCTAGTCTATAGTCTAGTCTATAGTCTAGTCTATAGTCTAGTCTATAGTCTAGTCTATAGTCTAGTCTATAGTCTAGTCTATAGTCTAGTCTATAGTCTAGTCTATAGTCTAGTCTATAGTCTAGTCTATAGTCTAGTCTATAGTCTAGTCTATAGTCTAGTCTATAGTCTAGTCTATAGTCTAGTCTATAGTCTAGTCTATAGTCTAGTCTATAGTCTAGTCTATAGTCTAGTCTATAGTCTAGTCTATAGTCTAGTCTATAGTCTAGTCTATAGTCTAGTCTATAGTCTAGTCTATAGTCCTATAGTCTAGTCTATAGTCTAGTCTATAGTCTAGTCTATAGTCTAGTCTATAGTCTAGTCTATAGTCTAGTCTATAGTCTAGTCTATAGTCTAGTCTATAGTCTAGTCTAGTCTAGTCTATAGTCTAGTCTATAGTCTAGTCTATAGTCTAGTCTATAGTCTAGTCTATAGTCTAGTCTATAGTCTAGTCTATAGTCTAGTCTAGTCTATAGTCTAGTCTAGTCTAGTCTATAGTCTAGTCTATAGTCTAGTCTATAGTCTAGTCTATAGTCTAGTCTATAGTCTAGTCTAGTCTAGTCTATAGTCTAGTCTATAGTCTAGTCTATAGTCTAGTCTATAGTCTAGTCTATAGTCTAGTCTATAGTCTAGTCTAGTCTATAGTCTAGTCTATAGTCTAGTCTATAGTCTAGTCTATAGTCTAGTCTATAGTCTAGTCTATAGTCTAGTCTATAGTCTAGTCTATAGTCTAGTCTATAGTCTAGTCTATAGTCTAGTCTATAGTCTAGTCTATAGTCTAGTCTATAGTCTAGTCTATAGTATAGTCTATAGTCTAGTCTATAGTCTAGTCTAGTCTATAGTCTAGTCTATAGTCTAGTCTATAGTCTAGTCTAGTCTATAGTCTAGTCTAGTCTAGTCTAGTCTATAGTCTAGTCTAGTCTAGTCTATAGTCTAGTCTATAGTCTAGTCTATAGTCTAGTCTATAGTCTAGTCTATAGTCTAGTCTATAGTCTAGTCTATAGTCTAGTCTATAGTCTAGTCTATAGTCTAGTCTATAGTCTAGTCTATAGTCTAGTCTATAGTCTAGTCTATAGTCTAGTCTATAGTCTAGTCTATAGTCTAGTCTATAGTCTAGTCTATAGTCTAGTCTATAGTCTAGTCTATAGTCTAGTCTATAGTCTAGTCTATAGTCTAGTCTATAGTCTAGTCTATAGTCTAGTCTATAGTCTAGTCTATAGTCTAGTCTATAGTCTAGTCTATAGTCTAGTCTATAGTCTAGTCTATAGTCTAGTCTATAGTCTAGTCTATAGTCTAGTCTATAGTCTAGTCTATAGTCTAGTCTATAGTCTAGTCTATAGTCTAGTCTATAGTCTAGTCTATAGTCTAGTCTATAGTCTAGTCTATAGTCTAGTCTATAGTCTAGTCTATAGTCTAGTCTATAGTCTAGTCTATAGTCTAGTCTATAGTCTAGTCTATAGTCTAGTCTATAGTCTAGTCTATAGTCTAGTCTATAGTCTAGTCTATAGTCTAGTCTATAGTCTAGTCTAGTCTATAGTCTAGTCTATAGTCTAGTCTATAGTCTAGTCTAGTCTATAGTCTAGTCTAGTCTATAGTCTAGTCTAGTCTATAGTCTAGTCTAGTCTATAGCTAGTCTAGTCTATAGTCTAGTCTATAGTCTAGTCTATAGTCTAGTCTATAGTCTAGTCTATAGTCTAGTCTATAGTTTAGTCTATAGTCTAGTCTATAGTCTAGTCTATAGTCTAGTCTATAGTCTAGTCTATAGTCTAGTCTATAGTCTAGTCTATAGTCTAGTCTATAGTCTAGTCTATAGTCTAGTCTATAGTCTAGTCTATAGTCTAGTCTATAGTCTAGTCTATAGTCTAGTCTATAGTCTAGTCTATAGTCTAGTCTATAGTCTAGTCTATAGTCTAGTATAGTCTAGTCTATAGTCTAGTCTATAGTCTAGTCTATAGTCTAGTCTATAGTCTAGTCTATAGTCTAGTCTATAGTCTAGTCTATAGTCTAGTCTATAGTCTAGTCTATAGTCTAGTCTATAGTCTAGTCTATAGTCTAGTCTAGTCTATAGTCTAGTCTATAGTCTAGTCTATAGTCTAGTCTATAGTCTAGTCTATAGTCTAGTCTATAGTCTAGTCTATAGTCTAGTCTATAGTCTAGTCTATAGTCTAGTCTATAGTCTAGTCTATAGTCTAGTCTATAGTCTAGTCTATAGTCTAGTCTATAGTCTAGTCTATAGTCTAGTCTATAGTCTAGTCTATAGTCTAGTCTATAGTCTAGTCTATAGTCTAGTCTATAGTCTAGTCTATAGTCTAGTCTATAGTCTAGTCTATAGTCTAGTCTATAGTCTAGTCTATAGTCTAGTCTATAGTCTAGTCTATAGTCTAGTCTATAGTCTAGTCTATAGTCTAGTCTATAGTCTAGTCTATAGTCTAGTCTATAGTCTAGTCTATAGTCTAGTCTATAGTCTAGTCTATAGTCTAGTCTATAGGTCTAGTCTATAGTCTAGTCTATAGTCTAGTCTATAGTTTAGTCTATAGTCTAGTCTATAGTCTAGTCTATAGTCTTGTCTATAGTCTAGTCTATAGTCTAGTCTATAGTCTAGTCTATAGTCTATTCTATAGTCCAGTGCTGCCTTTTCAGAGGTAGGACTAATAAATTAATTTAGCTTTTAATTGGTTAAAAAAAAAAACATTAAAAAGAGAAAGCAAATGAAAGAGTTTTAAAAAATTTAACGAATATAAAAGAGAATGGGTCAACGTCGTATTAAATTTAAAGGAAGCCAAAAATACAAAAAACAAAATATGTAAGATATGCAATTAACGATTTTAATAAATTCGACCGGTTTTAAGTGTAATTTTCAAAAAAAAAACGAATATTCTGGAATTAGAAAGGGGTTACGAAGGGGGTAGAAGTAATATTGATTGTTGTTAAACAGTAATTATATATTTTATTACAAATATTATATATATATTTTTTTCAAAATCTTTCACTCCTTTTATGGAATACCGGTTTAAAAACTGTACTAGGGTACTTTTTAGAAGCCTATCCATCTTAAAAAACAAGTCAATTCAGATATCAAATTTACTTATATTTATAACTTGTCCAAAAATTGCGTCTAAAAATTTGGTGTTTTTAGAAAATTTGAAATTTTAAGACGTAAAAATTGTATCTACATATATTTGGTACTTTTATAAAAAAATCTATAAATTTTTAATTATAGACTTTATTTACGATATTGGAAGTTTTTGCTTTTTGAGCAAATCTATGTTAATCTGTGATATAAAATATTTAAAATTTTGAAATTGTACTGTTATAAAAAGTGTGTTTTTGACCGAAAGGGGAAATATGGTACTTTTCACACATTGTTGCACATTTTCATCCTTCTCAAGATATTTTTTATTTTAAAAATATTAGTAAAGACCCATGGATTTAAACAGCGGCCTGATTGACTGACAATCTACAAAGGAGAACTTTTTTGGTACTTTTTTGAATTTTCTTTAGAATTGAAACTAGAAACATGAAATTAAAATTGAATGAAAGTCTGTAATTGGAAACTTTTTGGTACGTTTTTTCGCAAGGTCCTAATCGAATGAAAGTCTATAACAGGAGACCTGTCGGTACTTTTTCGCCTCCAAACGTAACTTTTTGAATTGTTTATATTATATGAAGAATACAATCTACAATATATTTATAAACTGAGAATCTATAAGAAGGAACTTCTTGGTAAATTTTCGATCTTCAAATAGATCTTTTTGAATTTTCTATAATATGGAACTAAAATATATCGTGACCCTATATTCAAAAAGTGCGAACTCAATTTTGGGCAAAGTGAGTTTTTGATGCAAAAGGATTCCTCAATGCATGATCCACGTCTGGTATAAATTTGAAACCAAAAAAGTAATTTTTGCACTTTTAACAACAATTTTTGTTAATATGCTATCTCAAAGTTAAATTTTTATTGAAGAAAATAAGTGCTAACTTCCATACAAATTTTAAAAAATTTTTTAAAACTTCAAATTTATTTAAAATTTATTTTGTATATTAACAAGATGAACATGCTGAACACAAAACAGGTGAAGATTAATAAATTTAATGTATAGTTTTTAAGATATTATCATTTATATATTTGTATATAAAGCCAGTTTTAGACTTTAAATAATGTTTTTCCGAAAAATGTAAAGTTATTTCAGAAATCGTTTATAACATTAAGATCTATAATATTCTATGGTTGCAATTTATAATTTTTATTATAAAAAAGTCTTTAAATGTGCAAATTATGGAATATTATTCAAAAAATATTGGTACTTTTTATATTCAAAAACGTTTCATAATTTAAAATATTTGTACTGAGAATAAGGAATAGTAAACAAGCAGATATGCCATGAGTTTTTCTACTTAAATGGTGTAAATACATCTTATTGGACTTATTGGTTTGACTTATATCCCTTTAAAAAAAAAAAAAAAAAAACATTTCATAAAATTATAAAATAACGCATATTATTAGAAGAAATTTTTGTTCTATTCTTTGAACAAAACATGCTAACTTAGAACAAATATTTATTTTTTGTCGACCAAAAAGTGCTATCTTAAATAAGTCGCTAAAATGTGCAAAATATTAAAATTTTTTTATAGGTAAGAATTAGTAAGTATGTTAAAAACGTATTATGGAAGAAATATTCTCTTTTAGTGCAATATTTCACGAATTAAATAGTTTTTTTGCTTTCCTGAAAACTAGACTTTATTGATTTAGCACTTTTTGAATATAGGGTAACGATATACAATTTAACATGTAAGCGATTGATATTCTATAAAGAAAAGTTTTTGGTACATTTTCGTTCATTAAATGTTAATTTTTAAATTTTATATAAAACAAAATCTAGAAACATTTAATCGAACCTTAAACGGTCCAATTAAATAAGAATCTATAAAAGGTAACTTTTTGATACTTTTTCGTTCATCAAAATTTCTATAATATTGAACCTAAGAACATCAAATTAAACATGCAGGGACCCGAGTCAATAAGAATCTTTAAAAGGGAACTTTTTGGTACTATTTCGTCCTTCAAATGGTACTTTTCGACTTTTCTATAATATTGAAACTAAGCACAAACAATTTTAACATGCGGGGATTTGATTGAATAAGAATTTATAAAAGAAAACTTTTTTGATACTTTTTCTTTCTACAAATGGCACTTTTTAAATTTTTCCTTCTTCAAATTGTACTTTTAGAATTTTCTTATAACATTGAACCTAAAACCGGGAAATTTTAACATGCAGGGAGCTGATTGAATAAGACTTTATAAAGGAAAACTTTTTGGTACTTTTTCTTTCTACAAATGGTACTTTTTTAACGTTTTCCTTCTTCAAATTGTACTTTTTGAATTTTTTAATAACATTGAACCTTAAAAACGGAAAAATTTAACATGCAGGAAGCTGATTGAATATGATTTTATAAAAGAAAACTTTTTGGTACTTTTTTGTTTTTCAAACGATACCTTTTTTAACTTTTTCCTTCTTCAAATGTTACTTTTTGAATTTTCTTATAACATTGAACCTAAAAACGGAAAAATTTAACATGCAGGAACCTGATTGATTAAGAATTTATAAAAAAAACTTTTTAGTACTTTTCGTTCTACAAATGGTACTTTTTTTAACATTTTCCTTCTTCAAATAGTACTTTTTGAATTTTCTTATAACATTGAACTTAAAAATATAAAATTTAACACGAAGGGACCTAATTTGAATAAGACTTTATAAAAGAAAACTTTTTTGTACTCTTTCGTTCTACAAATGGTACTTTTTTTAACATTCTATAATATTGGATATAAAAACTTGTTGGTACTTTTTGAATATTCTAAAATATTGAGCCTATTAACATAAAATTTAACATGTAGGGTTTTAAATTAAATGAAAATCTTTTAAAACTAACTTTTTGGTACTTTTTCATTCTGCAAATAGTACTTTTTGAATATTCTATATTCTATATATATTTAAATTTGAAACCAAGTGACAACAGTTTATATTTATCTTAAGTAACTTTTGCATATGTTTGTTTTAATCCTGTGATATATAATAATTAAACTCATAACTTTCTTATCAAAATTTTGATTCTAAATTCTTGATTCTTGATATTAAAAATCGCAATTCATTTGTTTAAATAGAATAAAAAAAGAGACAATGACCTGAAATGAGTTTTTGTTTTGCCAAAAATGTACCCAATAATTAGTTACTTTCAAGGTAATAATACTTAAATACACACAAATATTAGATGTGAACACAGTTTGGTTTATAGACAATTTATTTTCAATATTGTCCTATAGACGAGTCCACTTATAGATTTAATAATATATAGATATGATATATTAGTGGATTAACTTGTGGTAACTTATGCTTGTATATTATTTTGTTAATCATAAAGTTTTTTTTTTTGTATTTAAAGCTTCCGCTCCTATTTAATAATATTTTCAATATTTAGTTTTGAAATTAACACTTTAACACTAATTAAAATAATGATTACGTTGAGTTTTTTCTTTTAATTTTTTTATATTTTTATGAATACTTTTTAGTCATAGATTTTGTATAATAGTTATTTTTATATATTTTTTAAATTTTTTAGATATTTTTTATATAAATAAAATTTACATTTTACATCTATTTCGGGGGAGTGTTATGGGAAAAACTATTTTTTTCTTTAAATTTTTATAGATGTTAATTTATTAATTGCTTTTTTTATGATACTTATTAAATTTTTTATTAATTTTAGCACTTTTTTTAAGTTTTCTTAAGAAAAACTCACCACTTTTTGTATAAACATTTTTAATTTAAAAGTTTTTTTAATATTTAATAATAAAACCGTTAAACAGTTCTTTTAAACATAAATAATAATATATATATTTTTTTATTTGTAACAATTTTTTATCCGTTTAGTCAACGCCCGTTAATAGTTAAAATCGAAATGTTATCTTCTAAACCTTAACACTTGTATTTATAAATGTTTAAGTTTTTCAATATTCGGGTTTTGTACGATTTTGAAAAAAGGGTACTTACTCTCTCTTGGGTACTTTATACTAAATGATCATCATGTATGTACATTATGATCATTTTAATGTTAGTTGTAGTAGTAGTGGTAGTAGTTAGTGTGTTTATTTAGACATTTGCTAGGGAGCGGTAGCAGCAACAACAATTCATTAGTTCATTTGTTTAATCGATCTAACGTGTGTACTCGATATGTGTCAATTGATCTATAGATCTTAGTTTTGAATACATGCGTATTTATGGGTGAATGTGTGTAAGAGTTTATGTTTTCGAACCGTCCTCGCTTTGGAGGAGTATGATTTTACGTGATTTTTTTCTTCTTAACGCTAGAATTGTGTGATGAAATGATAGCGTTGGTACTTTGTTTAGTTTTTTAAGAAATAAAGATAAAAAGTACCATTTAAAGAATGAAAAAGTATCAAAAATCACAAAACATTAAAAAGTTTCATTTGATAAAAGAAAAAGTACCAAAAGTTGATTTATAGACTAGACTATAGACTAGACTATAGACTAGACTATAGACTGGACTATAGACTAGACTATAGACTAGACTATAGACTAGACTATAGACTAGACTATAGACTAGACTATAGACTGGACTATAGACTAGACTATAGACTAGACTATAGACTGGACTATAGACTAGACTATAGACTAGACTATAGACTAGACTATAGACTAGACTATAGACTAGACTATAGACTAGACTATAGACTAGACTATAGACTAGACTATAGACTAGACTATAGACTAGACTATAGACTAGACTATAGACTAGACTATAGACTAGACTATAGACTAGACTATAGACTAGACTATAGACTAGACTATAGACTAGACTTTAGACTAGAATATAGACTAGACTATAGACTAGACTATATACTAGACTATAGACTAGACTATAGACTAGACTATAGACTAGACTATAGACTAGACTATAGACTAGACTATAGACTAGACTATAGACTAGACTATAGACTAGACTATAGACTAGACTATAGACTAGACTATAGGCTAGACTATAGACTAGACTATAGACTAGACTATAGACTAGACTTTAGACTAGACTATAGACTAGACTTTAGACTAGACTATAGACTAGACTATAGACTAGACTATAGACTAGACTTTAGACTAGACTATAGACTAGACTATAGACTAGACTATAGACTAGACTATAGACTAGACTATAGACTAGACTATAGACTAAACTATAGACTAGACTATAGACTAGACTATAGACTAGACTATAGACTAGACTATAGACTAGACTATAGACTAGACTATAGACTAGACTATAGACTAGACTATAGACTAGACTATAGACTAGACTATAGACTAGACTATAGACTAGACTATAGACTAGTAGCAGTAGTAGTTAGTGTGTTTATTTAGACATTTGCTAGGGAGCGGTAGCAGCAACAACAATTCATTAGTTCATTTGTTTAATCGATCTAACGTGTGTACTCGATATGTGTCAATTGATCTATAGATCTTAGTTTTGAATACATGCGTATTTATGGGTGAATGTGTGTAAGCGTTTATGTTATCGAACCGTCCTCGCTTTGGAGGAGTATGATTTTACGTGATTTTTTTCTTCTTAACGCTAGAATTGTGTGATGAAATGATAGCGTTGGTACTTTGTTGGTACACACTATAGACTAGACTATAGACTAGACTATAGACTAGACTATAGACTAGACTATAGACTAGACTATAGACTAGAACTATAGACTAGACTATAGACTAGACTATAGACTAGACTATAGACTAGACTATAGACTAGACTATAGACTAGACTATAGACTAGACTATACTAGACTATAGACTAGACTATAGACTAGACTATAGACTAGACTATAGACTAGACTATAGACTAGACTATAGACTAGACTATAGACTAGACTATAGACTAGACTATAGACTAGACTATAGACTATAGACTATAGACTAGACTATAGACTAGACTATAGACTAGACTATAGACTAGACTATATTTTGTAAACAAATTCTTGCAAATCTTCCTTATTTGGCAACGATTTATTAACAATAATAATATGTTTCCTTAGATCACTGTTATTTGCCGCTAAAAATTTATAGAAATCATAAATACGTAATTTTTTAATTTGTTTAATTCACACAATTAATTTTAAGAATTATTAACACATTAATTTCGTTACAAATTTTTATTCAATAATAAATATTTTGAAATTTGCCTTGTTTTTGAAATATTTTGTTTATTACACAGTTGGCAAATATAAATGTCTAGTAAAACATTTACATCACATTTTTAATTGACATTTTTTCCCTAATATTGATTTTATGCAATTTTTGCTAAACAAATATTTGCGCAAATTTTTAGACAAGTACCGCTTGGTTAACTTAGAAATTATTCAAAATGAATACCTAATAGAAAATTTGATTATCCAAAAGTTTCGCATTTACGACTTTTAAACTATCGACTTGTTTGTCGAAAAAAGTCGAATAATCGTTTTTTTAAATATATGTAGAATAAGCGATTATGTACATAAAAGTTAAGATTAAAACTATTATGAAAAGTCCTCTATTTCAAAACCTTTTCAAAGTTCATTTTGACACTAAAAGTCAAATTGTCAATAACTTTTTTTAAAACATACTCTCTGGCTACGTACATACTACATACATACATACGTTCAGTAGTTTTTGTTTTCACTTCAACAAATCGATTACTAAATAAATACTAAGTAAGTTATTTACTTATTTACGTTTTATTATTATTATTATTGTTTAATATTTGCCAACTTACAAGTGTTCTAAACGAAGTGTAACTTTTATTGCTAATTAGCATATGATTTCAAATATTTTCGTATTGAAAACAAAAGTTAAAAAAAAAATTGCAATCTATTTACTTGTAAACGCATTAAACCGCAAGTAAAAACTCATTAAATAAACGTTAAGTTTGTGGGAAAGCAGTTTTGATTTGCAAGTAAAGAAATTTGTTAAAATTTCAAAAAATTTGTTAAAAATTGCAGCGAATATTCCAGAAATTCAACTTATGCCCAGTGTTCTAAGTGTGAAAAGATATGTAACTTCTTCCAACATTAAACTAAAGTTCAACGTCTTTACACTTTAGTTTACTTAGTTACACTTAAGTAACCTTTAATTCTATTTTATATTACTTGTAACGTAACAGGTAATCAGTTGCTTACTGCTTTTTTGAGTTCGTATTACTGAAAACTAACTTAAAGTGTATATGACCACCTTTTAAACTAAAGGGCAATTAAAAACTCATGATAATAAGGCCGTTACTTGAAAAAAACTATTGCCTACATTAGGGAGTTAAAAAAAAACGATACACTTAACCCTCTTTTATAGGTAGATATGTAGATAGATAGATAGATAGATAGATAGATAGATAGATAGATAGATAGATAGATGATATAGATGATGATAGATAGATAGATAGATGAGATAGATAGATAGATAGATAGATAGATAGATAGATAGATAGATAGCTAGATAGATAGATAGATAGATCGATAGCTCGATCGCTCGATGCTCTCCTAGCTCGCTAGATCGCTCGATCGCTCGCTCTCTCGCTCTCCTATCGCTCTCGCTCGCTCGCTGCTAGCTCGCTCGATCGCTCTCTCTCTCTCTCTCGCTCGCTCGCTCGCTCGCTCGCTCGCTCGCTCGCTCGCTCGCTCGCTCGCTCTCTCTCTCGCTCGCTCGCTCGCTCGCTCGCTCCTCGCTCGCTCGCTCGCTCTCTCGCTCGCTCGCTCGCTCGCTCGCTCGCTCGCTCGCTCGCTCGCTCGCTCGCTCGCTCGCTCGCTCGCTCGCTCGCTCGCTCGCTCGCTCGCGCTGCTCGCTCGCTCGCTCGCTCGCTCGCTCGCTCGCTCGCTCGCTCGCTCGCTCGCTCGCTCGCTCGCTCGCTCGCTCGCTCGCTCGCTCGCTCGCTCGCTCGCTCTCTCGCTCGCTCTCTCGCTCGCGCTGCTCGCTCGCTCGCTCGCTCGCTCGCTCGCTCGCTCGCTCGCTCGCTCGCTCGCTCGCTCGCTCGCTCGCTCGCTCGCTCTCTCGCTCGCTCGCTCGCTCGCTCGCTCGCTCGCTCGCTCGTCTCGCTCGCTCGCTCGCTCGCTCGCTCGCTCGCTCGCTCGCTCGCTCGCTCGCTGCTCGCTCGCTCCTCGCTCTCTCGCTCTGCTGTCGCTCGCTCGCTCGCTCGCTCGCTCGTCCTCGCTCGCTCGCTCGCTCGCTCGCTCGCTCGCTCGCTCTCTCTCGCTCGCTCGCTCGCTCGCTCGCTCGCTCGCTCGCTCGCTCGCTCGCTCGCTCGCTCGCTCGCTCGCTCGCTCGCTCGCTCGCTCGCTCGCTCGCTGCTCGCTCTCGCTCGCTCGCTCGCTCGCTCGCTCTCTGATAGATAGATAGATAGATAGATAGATAGATAGATAGATAGATAGATAGATAGATAGATAGATAGATAGATAGATAGATAGATAGATAGATAGATAGATAGATAGATAGATAGATAGATAGATAGATAGATAGATAGATAGATAGATAGATAGATAGATAGATAGATAGATAGAAGATAGATAGATAGACAGTACTTACTACAGTCTCGTATTATTGAAAGAAAACAGTGGAGTATTATATATTTCATTTATTTTTAGTAAATTTTTTCTATAACACCAACAAAAAATAATACAAGAATATCATATTTAATTAGATATATACAAAACAATTAACAAATAATTATATAATGATGAGGTTATGATGATTATATTGAGCCCAAGGGTAAAATAATGTAATACTCTTTAATAAAATTTAATAAAACATGTTAAATACCTAGATGTCTATCAAAAGAAACGCAGATCCTTTAGGTAAGGTTAACTGTAACATAGATTGCAAAATACCATATTGTACAAATGAAATGAATACTCTAAACGGAAATAAATGATAGTGATGATACGTATATAAGATCTTAAATTAAAACACAAAATTCTTAACAAAATAATCAGCCAAATATATCATTTATAAAGTCCATAACTCCAAGTTTTGTAATTAACCAATAGACGAAATAGCAACAGATAATGGTTTTGCAAACACGATCCAAAACGTACATGCTGAAAGTAAAGAACATTTTTGGATAAAAATGGTTGAGATGTGGAGGTTTTCAAAGCTACATTTCTAATTTGTTTAAAATTTATTTAATTAACTTGCGGACTTACCATTTTAATTGTACACGAGCCTTGGGTAAAGTACATAAAGGTTCTTTCACAACATATTGGCGACCACCCAAAATGCAACTCTTTAAATAATCGGAATCGTCGATATCTTCCGTGTTGATTTTGAAACTAATTGAACAAATTATAAATAATAAAAATCAGATTTATTAGTAAAAATGGGACGTTTCTTTAAATAAAAATCTCATACTTCAGTTGTAGTTCTAGTTCAGTTCTAGTTCTAATTCAGTACTAGTTCAGTTCTAGTTCAGTTCTAGTTCAGTTCTAGTTCAGTTCTAGTTCAGTTCTAGTTCAGTTCTAGTTCAGTTCTAGTTCAGCTCTAGTTCAGTTCTAGTTCAGTTCTAGTTCAGTTCTAGTTCAGTTCTAGTTCAGTTCTAGTTCAGTTCTAGTTCAGTTCTAGTTCAGTTCTAGTTCAGTTCTAGTTCAGTTCTAGTTCAGTTCTAGTTCAGTTCTAGTTCAGTTCTAGTTCAGTTCTAGTTCAGTTCTAGTTCAGTTCTAGTTCAGTTCTAGTTCAGTTCTAGTTCAGTTCTAGTTCAGTTCTAGTTCAGTTCTAGTTCAGTTCTAGTTCAGTTCTAGTTCAGTTCTAGTTCAGTTCTAGTTCAGTTCTAGTTCAGTTCTAGTTCAGTTCTAGTTCAGTTCTAGTTCAGTACTAGTTCAGTTCTAGTTCAGTTCTAGTTCAGTTCTAGTTCAGTTCTAGTTCAGTTCTAGTTCAGTTCTAGTTCAGTTCTAGTTCAGTTCTAGTTCAGTTCTAGTTCAGTTCTAGTTCAGTTCTAGTTCATTTCTAGTTCAGTTCTAGTTCAGTTCTAGTTCTGTTCTAGTTCAGTTCTAGTTCAGTTCTAGTTCAGTTCTAGTTCAGTTCTAGTTCAGTTCTAGTTCAGTTCTAGTTCAGTTCTAGTTCAGTTCTAGTTCAGTTCCAGTTCAATTCTAGTTCAGTTCTAGTTCAGTTCTAGTTCAGTTCTGTTCTAGTTCAGTTCTAGTTCAGTTCTAGTTCAGTTCTAGTTCAGTTCTAGTTCAGTTCTAGTTCAGTTCTAGTTCAGTTCTAGTTCAGTTCTAGTTCAGTTCTAGTTCAGTTCTAGTTCAGTTCTAGTTCAGTTCTAGTTCAGTTCTAGTTCAGTTCTAGTTCAGTTCTAGTTCAGTTCTAGTTAGTTCTAGTTCAGTTCTAGTTCAGTTCTAGTTCAGTTCTAGTTCAGTTCTAGTTCAGTTCTAGTTCAGTTCTAGTTCTAGTTCAGTTCTAGTTCAGTTCTAGTTCAGTTCTAGTTCAGTTCTAGTTCAGTTCTAGTTCAGTTCTAGTTCAGTTCTAGTTCAGTTCTAGTTCAGCTCTAGTTCAGTTCTCGTCTAATCTACTTACATTTTCTTCTCTTCTTCTGTTAGCAACTTATAAAGTTCTCGGAAATTATTCGATTTAAAATCCCAGGCACGTGTAGTGAAAAACTGTAAAACTTCTAAACCGGTGGCAATACGTTTTTGAACACGGACCATGCTGAGAATTTAAAGAAAATAGATTTTAAATAGAATACAAAATTTACAGCTTCTATATGAACCTACAATCTCCTCTGACGAAATAGGGTCAACAAACAATCCACCAAAACGGCTGGTAACCACATAAACAAGACGACACAGAACCAGTGATAATATTTATTACTGGTCATATTTCCATCTGGATACCAAAGACCGACTTCAAAAGGATATTTTTCAGCAAACTCCCTTCCCTTATCCATAACCCATTTCCAGGTGCGTTTCTGGGATTCATGCACAGTCAAATTGAATATGGGTAAATGGGCGGGTCTAGAAACCATAATTTTTTTATGATCGGATAAAAAGTGATATAATTAAGCTATTTTAATACCTCTCCTTCAATTGATTCACATAATAGGGTATAACAATTAAACCATTTATAGCTATATCCACTGGTATTACTTCCGATTTTAATTCCCCATTACACAGCATAGAACGTATAACACCTTTGCCGGCTCCTATCATAACACCCGTGGGACCATTTAAATTATCCACCCAACCCGGTAAAGGTTCTTGAAATGCAGGCGTCACTATAGTTTTTTTTTTTATTTTTAAGAAATTTGGAAAATATTTTTATTATAAAACTTTTATTAATAGAGGAAAACTAATTAAAACACTTATCCAAAGATATAGTTTACATGTTTTTTTACAAAATTTTTATTACTTCGACCCTGTACATTAATTCATTTACATATATTTAATATAAAAAAACCTAAATAATCTAAAAGTAAATTGTTAATTATAATTAACAAATGCATAAATTGTTTAGAACATGGCTAAAACTCCAGTCCATTTTAGTACATAGTACAAGAAAAGACCCACAATTAAAGTTTTGCAAACTTTATCGACCACATATTGGCTGAAAAAGAAAAGATATAAAAATTTAATAAAATTAGTAAAATTTTTTTGATAAGAAACACTTACATTTTCATGTGAAGTCTAGCCTTAGGCAAATCTTCCAATTTCTCTTTCAAAATAAAGAGACGAGCGCCCTTGGCACAGTTAATCAAATATTCCTCTTCAGTTTCTTTGGGATCCATGTTCATGTTAAAGCTATAAGTAATTTCTTTTATTATTAATCACGTTTTTAACATATAACAACTTTTTTGCTTACATTTCCTTATCTTTTGGTGTTAAATTTTTCCACAAGGCACCATAATTATCTGATTTGAAATTCCAGGGATGCAAAGTAAAGAATTGCAAAACCTCTAGACCAGTAGCAATTTTGTTTTGAATTTTAATCATGCTGTAAGTTTAAAAGAAAAAAATTTATTAATAAAATATTTAAACTATAGATTAAAGATATAAATGATCAACACGTTGAATTAAATTAAATTACATTGATTATGA
Organism: Lucilia sericata; assembly: GCF_015586225.1. NCBI lineage: Eukaryota > Metazoa > Arthropoda > Insecta > Diptera > Calliphoridae > Lucilia > Lucilia sericata. The sequence continues at coordinate 66,233 of NW_023995062.1, read as the reverse complement.
ATTTTTAATGAGCAATAATGAATACATTATTTAAATCAATGAGGAGTAAACGTGGAAATTTACAGGGTCATTAGGGAACTCAGTAACTAGAGTATTTAGTATTTATAGTAATAAATCTGGTATTTTGAAATATCGAATTTTTAGTTCTAGTTCAGCTCTAGTTCAGCTCTAGTTCAGTTCTAGTTCAGTTCTAGTTCAGTTCTAGTTCAGTTCTAGTTCAGTTCTAGTTCAGTTCTAGTTCTGTTCTAGTTCAGTTCTAGTTCAGTTCTAGTTCAGTTCTAGTTCAGTTCTAGTTCAGTTCTAGTTCAGTTCTAGTTCAGTTCTAGTTCAGTTCTAGTTCAGTTCTAGTTCAGTTCTAGTTCAGTTCTAGTTCAGTTCTAGTCAGTTCTAGTTCAGTTCTAGTTCAGTTCTAGTTCAGATCTAGTTCAGTTCTAGTTCAGTTCTGGTTCAGTTCTAGTTCAGTTCTAGTTCAGTTCTAGTTCAGTTCTAGTTCAGTTCTAGTTCAGTTCTAGTTCAGTTCTAGTTCAGTTCTAGTTCAGTTCTAGTTCAGTGCTAGTTCAGTGCTAGTTCAGTGCTAGTTCAGTTCTAGTTCAGTTCTAGTTCAGTTCTAGTTCAGTTCTAGTTCAGTTCTAGTTCAGTTCTAGTTCAGTTCTAGTTCAGTTCTAGTTCAGTTCTAGTTCAGTTCTAGTTCAGTTCTAGTTCAGTTCTAGTTCAGTTCTAGTTCAGTTCTAGTTCAGTTCTAGTTCAGTTCTAGTTCAGTTCTAGTTCAGTTCTAGTTCAGTTCTAGTTCAGTTCTAGTTCAGTTAGTTCAGTTCTAGTTCAGTTCTAGTTCAGTTCTAGTTCAGTTCTAGTTCAGTTCTAGTTCAGTTCTAGTTCAGTTCTAGTTCAGTTCTAGTCAGTTCTAGTTCAGTTCTAGTTCAGTTCTAGTTCAGTTCTAGTTCAGTTCTAGTTCAGTTCTAGTTCAGTTCTAGTTCAGTTCTAGTTCAGTTCTAGTTCAGTTCTAGTTCAGTTCTAGTTCAGTTCTAGTTCAGTTCTAGTTCAGTTCTAGTTCAGTTCTAGTTCAGTTCTAGTTCAGTTCTAGTTCAGTTCTAGTTCAGTTCTAGTTCAGTTCTGGTTCAGTTCTGGTTCAGTTCTAGTTCAGTTCTAGTTCAGTTTTAGTTCAGTCTAGTTCAGTTCTAGTTCAGTTCTAGTTCAGTTCTAGTTCAGTTCTAGTTCAGTTCTAGTTCAGTTCTAGTTCAGTTCTAGTTCAGTTCTAGTTCAGTTCTAGTTCAGTTCTAGTTCAGTTCTAGTTCAGTTCTAGTTCAGTTCTAGTTCAGTTCTAGTTCAGTTCTAGTTCTTTAGTTCTTCTAGTTCAGTTCTAGTTCAGTTCTAGTTCAGTTCTAGTTCAGCTAGTTCTAGTTCTGCTAGTTCAGTTCTAGTTCAGTTCTAGTTCAGTTCTAGTTCAGTTCTAGTTCAGTCTAGTTCAGTTCTAGTTCAGTTCTAGTTCAGTTCTAGTTCAGTTCTAGTTCAGTTCTAGTTCAGTTCTAGTTCAGTTCTAGTTCAGTTCTAGTTCAGTTCTAGTTCAGTTCTAGTTCAGTTGTTCAGTCTAGTTCGTTCTAGTTCAGTTTCTAGTTCAGTTCTAGTTCAGTTTAGTTCAGTTCTAGTTCAGTTCTAGTTCAGTTCTAGTTCAGTTCAGTTCTAGTTCAGTTCTAGTTCAAAAACGACTCCTATAGAGCAAAAATTTTAAAATGCTTTCAAAATTGCGTCAAAAATACACCACATATTGAACCGATAATAGTTTTGAACATTAAATTATTCGTATTGACTTACAATCTCTTTTGGCCGAAAATCAGCATAAGGAAATCCAAGAAATAGGCTGGCAACCAGTGGAACATAAGGACATTGAACTGATGATATAATTTATTTGTGGTCACCGTGGGATTAGGATACCAAAGACCGGCATTAAAGGGATATTCCTTATTAATGCGTTTGCTCATTTCGATGACAGTACCGCCCAACATTTTACGATGTTCAGCATTGGTGATATTATAAACGGGAACCTCAGCAGGTCTAGATAAGGAAAATAATTAACAATTTAAAATACTTTCTACTTATTTTAATATTACAACAAATTAAACTCACCTTTTGCCTTTGTTAAACTCGTAGGGTATAACAATTAAGCCATTAATGGCATAATCAACGGGTATAACTTCCGATTTATTATTCTCATCTACCAATACGGAACGTATAACACCTTTACCGCAACCGATCATAAGACCAGTGGGACCGTTAAGGTTATCAACCCAACCACGTAAGGGTTCATAAGCAGCTGGTGATACTGTTGTTGTTGTTGTTTGGTAAAGATTTAATAAAATTGTGTTAAAATTTTTTTGGAAATTTATAATTTGATCTTTAAAATACATGAACCACTTACATGATTTGTTAATGATTTGAGGAGATGATGTTTGATAGAGATTTTTTTCTTCCATGATATTTTTTTTTTGACACTTATGTAGTTAGAAAAGCTGGGTTTATATTTCAAGTTTAACTGTAGTTTAATTAAAATTTAATTAACTATAGTTTAAACTTAAAATAAGCTTGAATTGGTATTGATGTTTGTATTAGGTGTGAGGGTAATGTATGTATGTATTTGTGAAAGTGTTAAAATGTTTGCATGTATTTGATGTTTATGTTTAATTGTGAGTAAATTTTGTGTTAGTGTTTGTATGTTATTAGGTATGTGTAAGTTTTGAGTTAAACTTAAGTTTAAATTATAAACGCGATACTTTTGTTTTGCGTAATACATATTTTTTAAAGCTTTTCAATATTTAAAATTTTGCTTTAAAAAAAAAGCTTGTTAAAATTTTAACGAAAAAAGCTTAAATAGTAAAAAAAGTTTATAAAAAAAAATTAAAAAGCGTTTTTAAGAAAAAAGCTTAAAAGTCTTTTGGAAAAAAACTTAAAGCTTAAAAGGCTTTTTAAGCAAAAAGCTTACACAATCTTTTTAAGAAAATAACTTAAATAAGCTTTTTATGAAAAAAGCTTAAATAAGCTTTTTATGAAGAAAACTTAAATAAGCTTTTTATGAAAAAAGCTTAAATAAGCTTTTTAAGAAAAAAGCTTTAAAAGGCTTTATAAGAAAAACGTTTTATAGAGATTTTTAAGAAAAAAACTTAAAAAACTTTTTAAGAAAAAAAATTTTTTTTTAATTTAAAAGCTTTTTAAGAAATACTTCATTTATTATCTAAAACTTAAAAACTAGCAACCCTTTTACAAAATAAAGCTTTCTTAAAATAAAATAAACAAAAGATATAACAAATTCATGGAAAAACCTAAAACATTAATTAACTGTTAAGCACTCACTAGAGGCTTAACAAAATTATAAGTCCAATAACAGAGAAGACCCAAAAATACGGCCTTGCAAGTTCGATCAAGTAAATACATGCTAAAGGAAATAAATATTATTTAATTATAATAAAATAATTAAGAAAGCTCCAAATCTCACAATTTTAATTGTCTTCTCGCTTTGGGTAGAGTATCGGGTGATTCTTTCATCAAATATTGACGACCACCTTGTATGCAAGATATCATATATTCTTCTATATTATCGACTGTGTCCATATTCATGTTGAATCTGAATTTTTTTTTATAGAAATTTATACAGTTCGTAAATTTTATGTAAAATTTTATTTCAAAGCTTACATTATTTTGTCTTCTTCGCTTAAATTCTCCCATAATAATTCATAGGCTTTTGATTTGAAATTCCAGGCGCGCATGGTAAAGAATTGTAAAACCCCTAAACCGATTTGTACACGATTTTGCACACGAATCATACTAGAGTAGTTGGAAAATTGTGGACTTTTATATTTGTTGAAAGAAATTTTACACCAAAACAACATTGATGAAGTAGTATGAACAATGTTGAAAAAGCTTTTTATGAAAATACGCTTTAAATAGCTTCTACTGAAAAAAGCTTTGAAAAGCCTTTTATGAAAAAAGCTTTTTATGAAAAAAAGTTTTAAAAAACTTATTATGAAAAAAGTTAAAAAAAGCTTTTATGATAAAAAGCTTAAAAAAGATTTTTATAAAAAAAGCCTAGAAAAGATTTTTATAAAAAAAGCTTAGAAAAGGTTTTTATTAAAAAAGCTTAGAAAAGCTTTTTATTAAAAAAGCTTAGAAAAGCTTTTTATTAAAAAAGCTTAGAAAAGCTTTTTATTAAAAAAGCTTAGAAAAGCTTTTTATTAAAAAAAGCTCAGAAAAGCTTTTTATTAAAAAAGAGAAAAGCTTTAAAAAGCTTTTTTAGGGAAAAGCTTTTAAAAGCTTTTTATGAAAAAAAACTTAAAAAACCTTTTGAAAAAACTTTTTATGAAAAGAGAAAGCTAGAGAAAAGCTAAAACTTTTTTTTAGAGAAAAGCTTTTTTTTAGGAAAAGCTTTTAAAAGCTTTTTATGAAAAAAGTTTTAAAAAGCTTTCTATGAAAAATATTATTAAAAAAACTTTTTAAGGAAAAAGATGTTTATGAAGAAAAGCTTATAAAAGCTTTTTAAGAAAAATCTTCAAAAAAGATTTTTAATAAAAAAGCTGAAGAATTTTAAGAAAAAAAATTTAAAAACGGCTTTTTAACTTAAAGAAAGCTTTTTAAGAAAAAAACTTAAAGAACAAAAGACAACGTTAAAGACAAAAGCTTTTTAAGAAAAAAAACAACAAAATTTTTATGAATAAAAGCTTAAAAATCTGTTTCTGAAAAGCTTTAAAATGGAATTTCTTATACAAATTTTAATATTTTAATAATGTTCACTCTCTTTGAACTCCCCTACTATCACAATTCATGTTGTTTTGGTGTTAATGCTCTTTTCAAAAAACAAACACTACAATCTTCAAAATATTGTTTAAGAAAAAAAGTTTAAAAGAAAGATGAACAACAAAGTATAAAATGGAAAACAACTTACAATCGTTTTTGACCTAATAAAAACAATATGAAATCAATAAAGTAGGCTGGCAGCCAATGAAAGAGTATGACATTAATTTGATGATGTAAACGATTTGTGGTTATACAACCGTCCGGATACCATAAACCGGTTTCCATGGGATATTGATAGCCAATTTTTTTACTCAATTCTATAACAATGCCCCACGGTACTTTACGTCTCTCGGCGCAAGTGATATTATAAATCGGTATCTCCTCCGGGCTGTAAAATGTTATATTTTTTAACGTTTACGATTTTTTTACAACAAAAAAAAAAATGATTTTTTGAAAATTATTAAACAACTACCGTGGTTTCGTGCAGAATTCATAGGGTATTACAACCAAACCATTGATGGCATAATCCACAGGTATAACCTCAGATTTGTGCGATGTATCGATTAACATGGAGCGTATAACACCTTTGCCAGCGCCCACCATTAGTCCGGTGGGTCCATTTAGATTGTCCACCCAGCCAGGTACAGGCTCATAGGCCGATGGTGATACTAAGTTTGATGAATAAGTTTGGTTTTTTTGTTTTAGAAATAGTGTTACATAGAAAGCAATTTTAAGCGTGTTTCTGCAGAAAGGGGGGAGAGAAATTTTTGCCAGCTGTGTGGTTGTTGTTGCTGTTTTAGGAAAGGCTTTTCGTCCGGCACTAGAATGCATTATTCGAGCAGCAGCAGCGGCAGTTTCAATTTGAAAAAGTAAGGCAACTGGGAGAGGCAAGTTAGAGTGTGTATTTCAAGAGAAAATTTCTTTTTTAGAAAATTTCCTTAAATTTTAAAGTTGTTGTTTTGTTTGAGCATGTTATTTACAAGTGCTTTAGAGTTTTTCGTGGGTAACACTTTGTTTTGAAAAGCTTTAAAAGCTTTATTCTTAATGTATTTATTTTAAGCTGTTGGTTAGCTGTTGTGGCTTTAAAGCATTTTAATTATTTTGAGAGTTTTTGTAACACAATTTTCATTTATTATTCACATTTTGCAATATATTTTGTAAAAGCACACTAGGAAAACTTTAAGAAAATACTTTAAAAGAGATCGGAAACTGAGTGTAAAGAGTAAAGCTTAGGCTGTTTTAGATAAGAGAGTTTTATTGTTGTTCAAAGCTTTTTGCAATTTGTTTATGTTTGTTACATATGTTCCAGATCGCGGAAATCTATAACTAGCTTGAGAGACTCTAGACTGATCTGTAGTCCTGACTATGGACTGATTTGTAGTCTTGACTATAGACTGATCTATAATCGTAACAATAGAGTGATCTATAGTTTTGACAATAGAGTAATATATAGTCTTAACAATAGACTAATCTAAAGTCTTGACTATAGACTGATCTATAGTCTTGACTATAGACTTAACTATAGTCTTGACTATGGAATAACCTATAGTGTTGACTATAGACTGATCTATATACTAGACTTTAGATTGATCTATTCTCTTCAATATGGACTGGTTTGTAGACTAATCTATAGTATTGACTATAGACTTATCTAAAGTAGTTACAATGGGCAGATCTTAACTACAGACTTACCTATAGTCTTAACTATAGACTGATATATAGTCTTGACTATAGACTGATCTATAGTCTTGACTATAGACTGATCTATAGTCTTGACTATAGAATGATCAATAGTCTTGACTATAGACTAGTCTTGCCAATAGACTAATCTATAGTCTTGACTATAGACTGATCTACAGTCTTGACTATAGACTGATCTATAGTCTTGGCTATAGACTGATCTATAGTCTTGGCTATAGACTGATCTATAGTCTTGACTATAGACTGATCTATAATCTTGACTATAGACTAATCTATAGTCTTGCCAATAGACTAATCTCTAGTCTTGACTATAGACAGATCTACAGTCATGACTATAGACTGATCTATAGTCTTGGCTATAGACTGATCTATAGTCTTAACTATAGACTGATCTATAGTCTTGGCTATAGACTGATCTATAGTCTTGACTATAGACTGATCTATAGTCTTGACCATAGACTAATCTATAGTCTTGACTATAGACTAATCTATAGTCTTGACTATAGACTAATCTATAATCTTGCCAATAGACTGATCTCTAGTCTTGACTATAGACAGATCTACAGTCATAACTATAGACTGATCTATAGCCTTGACTATAGACTGATCTATAGTCTTGGCTATAGACTGATCTATAGTCATGACTATAGACTGATCTATAGTCTTGACTACAGACTGATCTATAGTCTTGGCTATAGACTGATCTATAGTCTTGGCTATAGACTGATCTATAGTCTTGACTATAGACTGATCTATAGTCTTGACTATAGACTGATCTATAGTCTTGACTACAGACTGATCTATAGTCTTGACTATAGGATGATCTATAGTCTTGACTATAGGATGATCTATAGTCTTGACTATAGGATGATCTATAGTCTTGCCTATAGGATGAGCTATAGTCTTGACTATAGACTGATCTATAGTCATGACTATAGACTGATCTATAATTTTGACTATAGACCGATCTATAGTATTCATTATACACTGATCTTTAGTCTTGAATATAGACTGATCTATAGTAATGACTATTGGCTGATCTATAGTATTGAAAGTAGGCTGATCAAGAGCCTTGACTTAATAATGATCAAATACTGTAGACTCAACTACACTCTTAACTAGAGACTGTAGTCTATACTATTACCTAATTTGCCGTCTTGACTAAAGGCTTGGATTTACTTAACTTTTATTTTCTGCAATTTTTGCAACATAAAAATACTTTTAATAAAATTGTAAAAACTTTTGCACAAGCAGAGCTTTTGTTTTTTTCATAAATATGAGCATGAGAGTTTGATGAAATGAAAATTATATTATAGAAAGTAATTCCATAATATTATTAACATTTCGTTATATTGTTTTTAATTTTTTAATTAAAGCCAAGCATAAATGTTCATAAATTAAATAGCGTACATATAGTTTTTTTTTTTCTTGCAGTTATTTAAATGATCACATTGCCATAAGCTAAAGCTCCCAAAGTCTTATAATTCGAACATAAAATGAAACTTAATAACATTACTAGCACTTACCAATACTTGGACGAGCAATGATCACTGGCATTGTCTCGTAATGATCACGTATAAATAACTCAGCCAAACGTTTCGAATACGTATAAGTGTTGGGATGTGGTTTCAACAAATCGGGTGTAATATTCTCCAATGTCTTCAAATCCATCCATTCGGCCAAGCGCATAAGATCTTCGGGTTTGTGAGGGAAGTCGTAAACCTTTTCATACATTACTTCCTGATCACAATTACAGAAGGCCGTCGATAGATGTACAAATGCTTCCAAGTTTTTCATTTGTTTGGCCACATCTAAGGCACGTCTAGTGCCAGCTAAATTCATATCAATGGCATCTTTTAAATTGCCCTCCAATTTTAAAGTGGCTGCCATGTGGAAAACAATGTTAGTGTTATCGCAGACATGCTTAAGATTTTCGCCCGATAAGCCCAACATTTCGTAGGTAACATCACCTTGATAAATGGTTACCTTTTTCAAAACATGTGGTCTTTCCTCTTTGATACGTTGGAAGATCTATGTAGAGAGCATTACAATTTGATGACTTTTTTTAAAAATGAATTTTTTTATATATATATGTACTTACGGGCAATTTAAACATATCCTCTAAACGTGATTCAGGAGTCTTGCCTCTTTTGGGACGACAGATCATGATAATTTCTTTTAGCTCATGACAGGAGTATAAGAGTTTTTCCAACAAAACTTTACCCATAAAACCGGAGGCACCGGTAATGAATATGGTTTTGCCTTTATAGTATTCTTGTACAGGAGTTAATTCGGGCATTTTGTAGCTGTAAAACAAATAATAATAATGAAATAAAGTTTTTTTATTTTTTTAATTAAAGCAAGATCAAAGTTCATTAGTGGGATTTTATTTTTAAAACACCTGCACTATGTTAAATAAATTGCCTATTTTATGTTTTTAATTTGAAAATAAATTGCATTTGATATTGCACAGTGGTTACAAATGACTGATCTATAGTCATGAACCAAGACTGTGTTGTTATATTGCTTCTAGACTGATCTGCACGCTGTTCTATAAACCTAACTATTGACTGCTCTATAGGCTTGTCTATAGACTGATCTGCTGTCTTGTTAATATACTGATCTATAGTCTTGACTACGAACTGATCTTTAGTCTTGTCTATAGACAGATCTATAGTCTTGACTTCAATTTGATCTATAACCAATACTATAATGTGATCTATAATCTTGATCCATAGTCTTGACTAAGGACTGATCTTTAGGCTTGCCTATAAACTGATCTATAATCTTGACAGTCATGTTTATATCTCATCTATAGTCAATGTTATCCATAATCATGACTAATAACTGATCTAAATTCTTGATATAAACTAATCTATAGTATAGTTTTGAGTATAAACTTATATTCAGGTTGATCTATAGATTTGCCAGTGGATTGATCTATTATATTGACTACGGAGTGAAGTACAGATTTGCCTTTTAGACTCATCTATAAAATGATCTTTAGACCTGTCTATAGACTGATCAATAGTCTTGAATTAAAACTGATCAATAGATACGACTTTTGATTGAATCTCGACTATTGACTGATCTACAGTCTTGACTATTGACTGATCTACAGTCTTAACTGTAAACTGATCTATAGACTTACTGATATATTGATCAGAATTGAGTATAGATTGATCTGTAGACTTGACTGTACGCTGATCTTCTGATTTGACATAAATTGATCTATATTCTTGACTATAAACTGAACTAGATCTTTGATTACACACTGATCTTTAGTCTTAGCCATATATTGATCTATTTGGCAGAAAATAGCGCCCACTGTAAATATATATTTGCAAACTTTCAAAACAAAACAGATATTTATAGGTTTTGTTTTTCAACATAAATAATAATAATAATAATAAAAATTTATCCATACGATTATAAAGCTGGTGCAATGAAAAGAAGAAAAAACAACAACACAATAAATACAAATATCTCGGTGTTGCATTATGAACAATTGTGCAACCGAATATTTCCAACTATTTTACTCTTTCTCTTTTCTTAAGCTATAAAACCCCAAAAGAAGTAAGTTTTTCTTACAACTTAAAATACCAGCTTACTTACAACTCTGGTGTAATAATAATAATCGGTTTGGCGTAGAAAATAGGCGCTTGCAACTTTAACAACAAAAAAAGAAAAGCAAAAAAAAAAAAAAAAAAGATTAAATAAATATAGGCAAGTTGTAACTAAGTAAGTATTTATTGAAAACAATTGTTAACCACAAATTAGCAAATTACTTGCAAGTAAGTAACAACTAAATCCCATATAAAAACCTACAATTTCTTTAGTGAGGCAAATAAATACAATAATTGTAACAACAATTTGTGGATTATTGTTGTGATTTCTTAAAAATATACTTAAATGAGACAAAACCGGTGACAATCGAGTTGTAATGACAGCAATTTATATTGGGTTGACCTCATTTTTATTATGGTTTTGATGTTAAACTAAATTTAACTTTTTTTCTGTTTTATATTGTTTAATGTGTTTAATTTAAGAGCAGAAACATTATAATTTATATAAGAAAACTGCAAAAACTTTCAATGTGGAGTTTGTAAATTGCCCTACTAAAGGTATATCAGCAGTATAAAGTCAATAGCACAAACCTGCTTATAGTCAAGACTATATTTAGTCAAGATTGCAAGCTAGATCATACTATAGCCAAAAATACATATCAGTCTATAGTCCAGTTTGTATATAGGTTTTAACTTCACATTGTAGATCGGTCTATAGTCAAGACTATAGATCAGTCTATAGTCTATAGTCTTGAGTTAATAGTTAAGACTATAGATCAGTTAATATTCAATACTATAGATCAGTAGTTAGCCAAGACTATAGATTAGTCTATAGTGAAACCTATAGAGCAGTCTATAGTCAAGACTATAGTCTATATTCAAGACTATAGATCAGTCTATAGACAAGACTATAGATCAGTTTATAGTCAAGACTATAGATCAGCCTACAGTCAAGACTATAGATCAGTCTATAGATAAGACTATAGATCAGTCTATAGTCAAGAATATAGATCTGCCTATAGTCAAGCCTGTAGATCAGTCTATAGTCAAGACTATAGATCAGTTAATAGTCAAGTAAATAGTCAAGTCAATAGTCAAGACTATAGATCAGTCTATAGTCAAGACTATAGATCTAGATCAGTCTATAGTCAAGGCTATAAATCAGTCTATAGTCAAGATTATAGATCTGTCTATAGTCAAGACAATAGATCTGTCCATAGTCAAGACTATAGATCAGTCTATAGTCAAGACTATAGATCAGTCTATAGTCAAGACTGTAGATATATCTATAGTCAAGACTGTAGATCAATCTATAGTCAAGGCTATAGATCAGTCTATAGTCAGGGCTATAGATCAGTCTATAGTCAACACCATAGATCAGTCTATAGTCAAGATTATAGATCTGTCTATAGTCAAGACAATAGATCTGTCTATAGTCAAGACTATAGATCAGTCCATAGTCAAGACTATAGATCAGTCTATAGTCAAGGCTATTGATTAGTCTATAGTCAAGACTATAGATCAGTCTATAGTCAAGACTATAGATCAGTCTATAGTCAAGACTGTAGATATATCTATAGTCAAGACTGTAGATCAATCTATAGTCAAGGCTATAGATCAGTCTATAGTCAGGGCTATAGATCAGTCTATAGTCAACACCATAGATCAGTCTATAGTCAAGACTATAGATCAGTTTATAGTCAAGACTATAGATCAGTCTATAGTCAAGACTATAGATCAGTCTATAGTCAAGACTATAGATCAGTCTATAGTCAAGACTATAGATCAGTCTATAGTCAAGACTATAGATCAGTCTATAGTCAAGACTATAGATCAGTCTATAGTCAAGACTATAGATCAGTCTATAGTCAAGACTATAGATCAGTCCATAGTCAAGACTATAGATCAGTCTATAGTCAAGGCTATAGATTAATCTATAGTCAAGACTATAGATCAGTCTATAGTCAAGACTATAGATCAGTCTATAGTCAAGACTATAGATCAGTCTATAGTCAAGACTATAGATCAGTCTATAGTCAAGACTATAGATCAGTCTATAGTCAAGACTATAGATCAGTCCATAGTCAAGACTATAGACCAGTCTATAGTAAAGATTATAGATCAGTCTATAGTTAAGACGATGGATCATCCTATAGTCAAGACTATAGTCAACACCATAGATCAGTCTAAAGTTAAGACTAAAACTGACATATAGTTAAGATTAGAGATCAGTCAATAGTCAAGACTATAGATCAGTCAATAGATTAGTCTATAAATAAGTCTATAATCTATAGATCTGTCTATAGTCAAGACTATAGATCAGTCTTAAGTCAAGACTATAGATCAGTCTAGAGTCAAGACTATAGATCGGTCTATTGTTAAGACTACGATTTAGTCTAAAGTCAAAACTATAGATCAGTAAAGTCAGTAAGACGAAGATCGGTCAAGACAATCTTTATTCTAAAGTCAAGACTATAAATCAGTTTGGAGTCAAAACTATAAATAGATTCGTTATTATATAAGTATATAGTTTATCGACCGTTGTGTAGTCAAGACTATAGTTGAAGTAATCGATCAATCTATAGTCAAGACTATAGATCAGTTTATATTTAAGACTATAGATCAGTCTATAGTCAAGACTATAGATCAGTATATAGTCAAGACTATAGATCAGTTTATATTTAAGACTATAGATCAGTCTATAGTTAAGACTATAGATCAGTCTATAGTTAGGACTATAGATCAGTCTATAGTCAAGACAGTAGATCAGTCTATAGTTAAGACTGTAGATCAGTCTAAAGTCATTAGTGTAGATCGTTTTCCAGTCATACATTTTCATTATTTTTTACAATTTTATCATTTGGCATGAAGACACAAGTAACTATTACCACAGTGAAAGAAATATGATATCTACAAGATTCATGCACCAATGATTTCAGAAAAAAAGACAGCATTTTTTCAACTTTACCACCTTCACCAGTAATTGTCTGTCAGCTAAACAAAACGGGAGTGGTTAGTGATGTTTTGGGGGATTTGAAATCAACATTTTTTATTTTTTTATATTATAAATATCATACAGCTTTAGTCCTGTTTAGCATTTCTATGAGTTTCTATGATCAGCCAAATATTACACAACATGAAATATTTTACAGCTGCTGGTAAAATATTAGAAAACTATTAAAGAAAAATCATTTATAAAATAAAAAAAGCTTAGTTGTGAAATTGTTGTTTGGCTTTAGTTTAAACGTAGTTTGAACGCATTGCGGCATACAATTGACTCAATATTGCAAGAAAAAATATGTGCAAAAAAAAAAAGCAACACATGATATATAAAACGAAAGACTTAAGCAATAAACTTGTTCAACTAACAACATAGATAGTCAAACAGCAAAAGCTGCAGCCACACTTCATTCCAAGAGTCTGGTTTATTGGCTAGCTTTGGTTTTTTTTTAGTTGGACTACTGCAAAACTAAAGAGTTGTTGTCTATATGAGGCAGCATTTTGCTATTATATGTTTACCAACAGTTTAAGTTTATGTTGGAAAGTGTGAGGCATGTTATTTTTTTACTTAAAGTTGCACTTTTCAAATGCTGTTAATACTTTAATAAGCTGAGGAATTTAAGTTTTATTTTCCCATTTATTGTCATTAATAAGAGGTTGTTTACTTATCAGTTACATTGATAACAATAATAAATATGTTGGTGCTTAAAATGACAACTTTTTTTTTAAATTATAACAGCTACTTTTAAAAGCTAAAATACCAAAGAGTTTTTTTTTAAGGTTTCCAATGACTAGTTATTACCTTTTGTAATATAATATATATTAAATAACTGATATCTAATAATAATACCCCTGATCTTAATATTACGCTTAAAGTAAGTAGCAACATGTCTAACTAAAATTTAAATGTTGCAACTCTAGTCATAACAAATTAACCATAAATCATTTTGTTTTTATTTATGTCGTCATTTCCCCCAGATTTCAGCAACTTAGCTTCCGATATTCTTATTGCATGTTGAAGAAAAACTCAAGCTATCAATTTAATTTAAAAAAAAAAAAAAACTTTGCCATGCGTATCAATATGTCGAAAAACAATATGAAAAAAACGGAAAAAATCCAAATTAAAATTAAAAATCTTTTTTTGTAAATTATAGCTTTATACCACTAAATGGCCCTGAAATGTTGTTTTTTTTTTTTTTTTGGTCTTAAGTCTTCTTAACAAGAAGTTAAAGTGGAAAATTCCTTTAATATTTTCAATTAAATTTTCCATTAGAATGAAGCAAAAACAAAAAAAAAAAAAACATGCCAACATTAAAAGCCTTAAATAAATGCTTTGTAAATAGTTGTTTACACTAAAACTTATTTATACAATTTGTTAATTATAGCATGTATTCTTATAATAGCTTAACATTCGATTATTGTCTAGGTTAAGAACTTTAAATGAGTTTTTTTTTTTTAATTTAAAGTTAAAACAGGTTGCAATAAGCAATTTCCTTCTTTAATAATTTCTATTTTTATCAAATAGCAAACACTGTGTTATGTAATGAATTCATAGATCAGTTTATGATCAAGACTTTTGATCTGTCTAAGATCATAGATTAGATCAAGACCTTAGATTAGTTTATAGAAAAGACTAAAGATCAGTCTATAGTCCAGTCTATAGGTCAGTCTGTAGTCAAGTCTATATTTTGGACTATAGTCGAGTCCTTAAGTCGAGGCTATAGATCGGTCTTTAATCTAGGCTATAGAACAGTCTATAGTCTAGGCTATAGAACAGTCAATAGAACAGTCAATAGCCAAGGCTATAGATCAGTCTATAGTCTAGGCTATAGAACAGTCTATAGTCTAGGCTATAAATTGGTCTATAGTCTATACTATAGATCAGTCTATAGTCTATGCTATAGATCTGTCTATAGCCTAGGCTATAGATCAGTCTATAGTTTAGGCTATAGATCAGTCTATAGTGTAGGCTATAAATCAGTTTATAGTCTAGGCTATAAATCAGTCTATAGTCTAGGCTATAGATCAGTCTATAGTCTAGGCTATAGATCAGTCTATAGTCTAGGCTATAGATCAGTCTATAATCTAGGCTATAGATCATAGTCAAGCCTATATTTAGGACTATAGTCATTAAGTCGAGGCTATAGATCAGACTTTAATCAAGGCAAAACTGTCTATAGTCAAGGCCATAGATTAGTCTATAGTCTATACTATAGATCAGTCTATAGTCTTTGCTATAGATCTGTCTATAGCCTAGGCTATAGATCAGTTTATAGTCTAGGCTGTAGATCAGTCTATAGTGTAGGCTACAAATCAGACTATAGATCAGTCTGTAGTCAAGACTATGGATCAGTCAGTAGTCGAGATTATAGATTAGTCTGTTGTCAAGCCCGTATATTAGCCTGTAATAAAGACTATAAATCAGTCTACAATTAATACCATTAATATGTTTGTGATCAATACTATAAATGTAGTTAAGACTACATATTAGTCTATAGATCAACCTATAGTCAAAACTATAGATCAGTCTATAGTCGAGACTATAGAACGGTCTATAGTCGAGACTTTAGATCAGTATATAGTCGAGACTATAGATCAGTCGAGACTTTAGATCAGTCTATAGTCGAGACTATAGAACAGTCTAGAGTCGAGACTTTAAATCAGTATATAGTCGAGTTTATAGATCAGTCTATAGTCGAGAATATAGAACAGTCTATAGTCGAGAATATAGAACAGTCTATAGTCGAGAATATAGAACAGTCTATAGTCGAGAATATAGATTAATCTATAGTCGAAACTATAGAACAGTCTATAGTAGATACTATAGATCAGTATATAGTCAAGACTATAGAACAGTCGAGACCATAGATCAGTCTCTAGTCTATAGTTAAGACTATAGATCAGTCTATAATCAAGACTATAGATCAGTCTCCAGTCGAGACTATAGATCAGTCTATATTCAGGACTATAGATCAGTCTATAGTCTATTAGTCTATAGTCGAGAATATAGATCCGTCTGTAGTCAAAACTATAGATCAGACTATAGTCAAGAATACAAACCGAACCATAGATCAAACTATGCTCAATACTATAGATCAGTTGAAATTAGAAATCGGTCTATAGTAAAGAATATTGATCAGTTTACAGTAGAAACTACAAATCAGTCTATAGTCAAGAGGCTTTTGATCTGTCTCAATTCAAGACATTAGATCAGTTTATAGTTAAACATTGTTTTTGCAAACCAGTGTAATTATTAATTAAGCTTAACAAATGTGTTACATTTTAATTACTGTTTATAGCAAACGAAGGGCATTTCAAATAGTAAGTAGACAGTTAAATCCGAACCTATAGTGCAAACATGCTTTTAGCAAATAAAACTCTAATTGCAACTGTGGGAATTCACAACCTTCAAATTTTTGGCACTGTGCAATCAATAATGAAGATTTAGTGATTAGAATTTTTAAATAATATTTGATACAACTGATGCAAAAGTTAAATCCAAAACTTGTAAATTTAGTACAAATAAACTTTAATTTTAACCTTGAAATTAAATAATTTTCTTCTTAATATGCTAAATAATAATTTCGCTTAAATGGATTATAACAATTTATTTCTTGCAACCAAAATTGTACATATTAGTTAAGATTTATATAGAGAAGATTTGACACATAAAACCATAAATTTATTTAAATAAATACCCACAAAACTAATTCATTGATTGCTTAACCATTTTTGGTAAACAACAATAATATTAATCAAAAAAAAATAAAAATATAAAAAATAACCAAAAAATTTCATATAAAAAAAAACTAACAAAAAATCGGTCATAAAAAACAGCACTGCAACTGTAACAAGTTCATGACACGGCCTTGACTTGTGTGTGTTTCATTTTCTGAATCCCTCTAGCGGTCTAGTTGTATCTTTTTTATATCTAGTATTTGTCAGTTATGTAAACATCAATACCTTAACAGTTTCCAACCACAAACCGGCTTGATAAATCTACACAAAAATATTTTTTTTTTCATATAAAGGTCTCAAACATTAATTATTTAAAGAGTGAACACAGAAATTATTAAAATTAATATGCACTCACACACATACACAGAAAAAAAAAAACTAAATAGAAATAAAAACCTTTAAATGCTTGACTTATCACAATCAGGTAATTTTTAATTACACTGTAATTAAACTAAAAATAGTATTTTAGACATTTAAACTAGAAATATCAAACGCATTAAATGTTTTTTTTAAGGGTTTTGAATTGCGGTGGTGAGCTAAATAAAATTATAAGACATAGTATTTCATTTAGTAAATTACTTTGTGAAATACTAGAAAAACTATTACATTTTACTATATAAGTAGAGTTTGTTAGTAATTTTCTTATGAATGAAACAGACATTAACAAAGACCTACTAAACGTTTTTAAAACAATTAAAAAAATTATGCATATTTTAATTGTTACTATTACAATTTTTGTTTGTTTTTATGAAGATAGTAAAGTAAAGGTGTTCGAATAGGGACCTCAGATTAGTTTTTAGTCAAAACTACAGATCAGTCTATACTTAATACTATGGATCAGTTTATAGTTAAGACTATAGATCAGTCTATAGTCAAGACAATAGATTAATATATTGTTAACTCTGTAGATCAATATATAGTCAAGACTATACATCAATCTACAGTCAAGACTATAGATCAATTTATAGTCACGACTGTGGATCAGTCTGTTGTCAAGACTATAGATCAATTTATAGTCAAGACTATAGATCAATCTATAGTGAAGACTATAGATCAACCTATTGTCAAGACTATAGATCAATCTATAGTCCAGTCTATAGTGAAGACTATAGATCAGTCTACAGTCAAGACTATAGAACAAAAGTCAAAACTATAGATCAATATATAGTAAAGACTATAGATCAGTGTATAGTCAAAACTATAGATCAATCTATGGTCAGGACTATAGATCAGTCTATAGTCAAACCTATACATCAAGGCTATAGATCAGTCTATAGTTAAGACTATAGATCAGTTTATAATCAAGACTATAGATCAGTCTATAGTCAAGACTATAGATCAGTCTATAGTCAAAACAATAGATCAGTCTATAGTCATGACTATAGATCAGTCTATAGTCAAGACTATAGATCAGTCTATAGTTAAGACTATAGATCAGTCTATAGTCTAGACAATAGATCGGTCTATAATCAAGACTTTAGATCAATCTATAGTCAAGACTATAGATCAGTCTATAGTCAAAACTATAGAACTATAGATCAATCTATAGTTAAGATTATAGATCACTATATAGTCAAGACTATAGATCAGTGTGTAGTCAAGACTACAGATCAGTCTATAGTCAAGACTATAAATCAGTCTATAGTCAAGACTATAGATCAGTCTATAGTCAAGACTATAGATCAGTCTATAGTTAAGACTATAGATCAGTCTATAGTCTAGACAATAGATCAGTCTATAATCAAGACTTTAGATCAATCTATAGTCAAGACTATAGATCAGTCTATAGTCAAAACTATAGAACTATAGATCAATCTATAGTTAAGATTATAGATCACTATATAGTCAAGACTATAGATCAGTGTGTAGTCAAGACTACAGATCAGTCTATAGTCAAGACTATAAATCAGTCTATAGTCAAGACTATAGATCAGTCTCTACAATAGATCAGTCTATTGTCTAGACAATAGATCAGTCTATAGTCAAGACTATAGATCAATCTATAGTTAAGATTATAGATCAATATATGGTCAAGACTATATATAGATCAATGTATAGTCAAGACTATAAATCAGTCTATAGTCAATACTATAGATCAGTCTATAGTCAAGACTGTAGATCAGTCTATAGTCGAGACTGTTGATCAGTCTATAGTCAAGACTATAGATCAGTCTATAATCAAGACTATAGATCAGTCTATTATCAAGACTATAGATCAGTCTATAGTCAAGACTGTAGATCAGTCTATAGTCAAAACTATAGACCAGTCTATAGTCAAGACTATAGATCAGTTTATAGTCAAGACTATAGATCAGTCTATAGTTAAGACTATAGATCAGTCTATAGTCAAGACTATAGATCAGTCTATAGTCTTGACTATAGATCAGTCTAGACAATAGATCAGTCTATTGTCTAGACAATAGATCAGTCTATAGTCAAGACTATAGATCAATCTACAGTTAAGATTATAGATCAATATATAGTCAAGACTATAGATCAATGTATAGTCAAGACTATAAATCAGTCTATAGTCAATACTATAGATCAGTCTATAGTCAAGACTGTAGATCAGTCTATAGTCGAGACTGTTGATCAGTCTATAGTCAAGACTATAGATCAGTCTATAATCAAGACTATAGATCAGTCTATTATCAAGACTATAGATAGGTCTATAGTCAAGACTGTAGATCAATCTATAGTCAAAACTATAGACCAGTCTATAGTGAAGACTATAGATCAGTTTATAGTCAAGACTATAGATCAGTCTATAGTCAATACTATAGATCAGTCTATAGTTAAGACTATAGATCAGTCTATAGTCAAGACTATACATCAGTCTATAATCAAGACTATAGATCAGTCTATAGTCTAGACAATAGATCAGTCTATAGTCTGGACAATAGATCAGTCTATAGTCTAGACAATAGATCAGTCTATAGTGTAGACAATAGATCAGTCAAGACTATAGATCAATCTATAGTCAAGACTATAGATCAGTCTATAGTCAAGTCGTTACTCAACTCAAGACTATAAGATCCAACTATAGTAAGATTATACACAGCTGTTTTTAAATATATATAACCAATTCATTCAATATTTTATTAATTCGTACGCTTAACATACTTATAATGAGAGCCCTAATTTAAGTATTTATTACAGACTTAATAAAGTATGTTTCTGAAATTTCTTTCATATTTCCTTTGATATTTCTACTTAATTATTAAAATAATAATAAATCATATATGTATATAATTTATATATATTTAGTTTAATTTTAATTCTGAAATAGTATAGTATTTATTGTCATAATTATCGGTTGAACATTGTACCTTGTCTTTTAATTGGACTTAACTATATAGACTGTTGTTGAAAGCCCAATTTAAATGTCACTAAATAATTATTGAACAAATAGTATCAAGGTGTAATTACAAGTTGTTTAAAAATGATTTTGAAGTAAAAAGTCGCTTTATGCTTTTTGTGAAAAATATTCGTATACATTCATATGGGAAATCTCGTGTCAAGTGATCAAACTTTAAAAATCGATGTCTTCCGATTTGGATGAAATTTACACCGATGTTAATACTATGGGATAGTAGATCAGGCATAAATTTTCAGCTTAGACCATTTCCTTTAAGAGCTTTGTGGTCACTTAGTGGGAACTTTCCTTTCAAAGCTTTTATTTTGCAGAAAAAGCTATTTTAAGTTTTTTTTTAGAATTTTTTTTAGAAAATGCTATTTAAAGGGTTTTTATAGAAAAAGCTTTTTATCAAGATTTTAAAGCTTTCAAAGATTTTTGTCATAAAAAGCTTTCAGAGTTTCTTCAAAAAGCTTTCAAAACCTTTAAATCTTTTTGCAGGAAAAGCTATTTAAAGTTTTTTTTTTAGAAAATGCTATTTAAAGGTTTTTTATAGAAAGAGCTTTTTATTAAGATTTAAAAGCTTATTTCATAAAAAGCTTTCAAAGATTTTTGTCATAAAAAGCTTTCAAAGTTTCTTCATAAAAAGCTATTTAAAATTTTTTATTTAGAAAAAGCTATTTAAAGTTTTTTATTTAAAAAATGCTATTTAAAGCTTTTTTTTTTTTTTTAAAAAACTTTTTATTAAGATTTCAAAGCTTATTTCATAAAAAGCTTTCGAAGATTTTTGTCATAAAAAGCTTTTTAATCCATAAAATTAAATTTTTCTTTAAAATAATTTTCTTCTTAAAAAATTATTCTTCTAACAGATTTTTCATAAAAAAAAGCTTTTTAAAAAGATTTTTCAGATTTTTTTAGAAAAAGATGTTAGTTTTTTTCAGAAATAGCTTTTTAAAGCTTTATTTCGTAAAAAGCTTTCAACGCATTTTCATAATAAGCTTTAAAAAGATTTTTTTTGCACTAAAAATTAAAGAACGCTTTTAAAGTTCTTTTAAGTTTTTGTTTCTTTTTTTAAGTTTTTTTTTTTTTTAATTGCAAGCTTTAATAAGCTTTTTTTCATTTTCCTTAAAAACATTATTCTTTAAAGAGCTTTCTTTACAAAAAAGCTTTTTAAAAAGATTTTTCAGAATTTTTAGAAAAAGCTTTTTTTGTAAAAAGCTTTTAAACGCATTTTCATAGTAAGCTCTCAAAAGCTTTCTTCATTAAAAATAAAAGGTTTTTAAGCGTTCTTTTCCGTTATTGTTTTTCCAAAAAAAAGATTTTTAATAAGATTTTAGCTTTTTTCAGAAAAAGCTTTTGTCTCAAAAAGCTTTTAAACCCATTTTCTTAATAAGCTTTCAAAAGCTTTCTTTATTAAAAATAAAAGGTTTTTAAAGCGTTATTTTCCGTTATTGTTTATTTTTTAAGTTTCTTTTCGTTGGAAGCTTTAATAAGCTTTTTTCATAAAAATATATTTTTCTTAAAATTATTTTCTTCACCAAAAAATTATTCTTCAAAGAGCATTTTTGATTAAAATGATTATCTTTAAACAGCGTTCTTATATAAAAAAAGCTACTTTTCATTATTGGACTTAGCATATTTGCTAAATAAACACAACAAAAAAAATTGCTTTAATCGTACGATCAAGTTAAACATTAAGTTGTTTTCTGGACATTTACATTAGATTTTTATAACGTTTTGTATTATATACGTTTTTATTTAAAAATTTTATTTTATAAAAAAAACATTTTTGTAAATTTTATTACATTCCCTTTGAAATGCTAATTTCATTTGTTACAAAAATAGTTTTATTTTTAAAAGATGTGCAAAAAACTAGTTTAAAATAGGTTGTATGTGATAACGGTTTCAAGAAAAAGTCTTCTTTTTATATAAAAGTCTCGTTTTAATTTCATACTGGTTTTTATTATTTGTTGTTTTATATTTTGATTAGTTTAAAAATATGTACTAGAGATATTTATTTATGTTAATAAAGGAATTAATTAAGTTTATTTAAATAATCATAAGAATACATAATTTACAAAAAGCTATTTTAAACAACAATTATTTTAGTATTTCCTTAAAAAAAAGAAGACAGAGAATGAAAATCTAGTAATTTGTTAGAAAACGAACACGTTTTGTAATATTTTAGTATTCTATTAAATAATTATTATTCAAAAACTATTAAAAGTTATTAATTGTAATTAGCAAACAACAAAACTATTTTTGTTATAATTTCCATTTAAACTTTAAAATTTTTTATT
Source organism: Lucilia sericata (assembly GCF_015586225.1). Lineage (NCBI taxonomy): Eukaryota > Metazoa > Arthropoda > Insecta > Diptera > Calliphoridae > Lucilia > Lucilia sericata. Next base: position 43,794 of record NW_023995062.1, on the reverse strand, counting down.
ATGTAAAGTTTTTGGTTATTAAAGTTAAAGCTCATCATAAATATTGATTTTGGAAAATAAGAAAGAAAACAAAAAGCAAAAAAACCCATTAAAAATTCCCCCTTAAAAAAGTGATACAATATTTTGAAACAAAAACCATAAAGAAATAAAAAAACAATATGTTAAAACTATTTTTGACATAAAAGTTAAAATATTCCATAACAACAATTTCTTAATTATTTAAAACAAAAAAAGTTAATTTATTGTTGCAGCAAATTATAACTGATTGATGTTTGAGGATAAACAGAAAGAAGAAAAAAACAACAAGATCTACCAATCGGACACTTTACCCTGAAGAAAACAAAAGACTTAAGACAGCAACCTTAAACTGATTAATAAAATACAACAATTTTGAAACTTTTGTTCATTATTGTTTTTTTTTTAAATTATTTTATAAAAAATCACCAATATTTTCAAAACAACTTTGTTAGTAAACTTTTTATATTGTTATTTTTTTCTAAAACAAACACAATTTTTATTTTTTAAAAAAACTAAATTTTAATTACCTTTTAATACGTTTAGTTACTGTTCAATAAAAATCTATTATTAATAAAGAAATTACACGTTATATTTCTTTCTTTTTTTTATTCAATATTAATTAATATTGCACGTTTTATTGTACTCTGAACACAACAACACAACAAACGTTTCGTTTGTTTTTAATTTTGTTTTTTCAAATTCAAATTTTTTCCAATTCAAACGGTTTCTGTTAATCGTTTCGTTGTCTTTTTAATTAGAAAAAAATTTGTTGTTTATAGTGTGGCGTCCGAGCCAAGACTGAGCATCTCTTGTCTGTTGTCTGGTATTATGAATGTCTTTTGCGAATCGTATCAAAACTAAAGCTGTGTATGAGGTTTGTTGTTTTTATTTTTCGACGTTTTGCTATTGTAAAAAATCAACAAAACTTGTTCTTGATAAAGCGGTTCAATGTATAAGAGGGTTATTTAACATATATTTTATAAAGTGTACAGTGGTTTATCAAAACTTTATAAGAGCTTTTTTTCATAAAAAGTTGAAAAAAACATTTTTATTTTAAAATTTATTCCATAAAAATATTTTTAAAGCTTTTTCTATGTTTAAAGATTTTGTCAAAAGCTTTTTTATGTATGAAAAAAGTAAGAATAAGGAGCTTTTTAAACTTTCTTTTACCTAAAAAGCTTTTTTAACATTTTATTATAAAAAAACTTTTTTAAACTTTTATGTCTTTTTTCGTAAAAAGTTTTTAATAAAAAGCTTTTTTTTTTCTTAAAATATAGTGAAACTTTTTTATAAAAAGCTTTGTTAAGTTTTTTTCATAGAAAGCTTTTGTACGATTTTTTAATAAGAAGCTTTTTTCATTAATTGCTGTTTTAGGCTTTTTTCATAAAAATCATGTTTAAGCTTTTTTCATAAAAAGCTTTTTAGCTTTTTTTCACAAAAAGCTTTTAAGCTTTTTTCATAAAAGGCTTTTTTAAGCATTTTTCATAAAAAGCTTTTTTAATCTTTTTGCACAGAAAGCTTTTTTAAGCTTTTTTCATAAAAAGCTTTTTTAAGCTTTTTTCATAAAAAGCTTTTTTAAGCTTTTTTCATAAAAAGCTTTTTTAAGCTTTTTCCATAAAAAGATTTATTAAGCTTTTTTCATAAAAAGTTTTTTTTTCAAAAAAGCTTTTTTAAGCATTTTCATAAAAAGCTTTTTTCATTAATTGCTGTTTTAGTTTTTTTTTTCATAAAATTTTTTTTAAGTTTAATAAAAAGCTTTTTAAGCTTAAAAAAGCTTTTTTCATATTTTTATTATTTTTTAAGCTTTTTTCATTAAAAGCTTTTTAAGCTCTTTTCATTAAAAGTTTTTTTAAGCTTTTAAGTGTTTTTTATAAAAATCCAATTTAAGCTTTTTGTGAATGTTTTTTTTTATAAAAAAGAAGCTTTTTTTACCTTTAGGATATCATAAAAAGCGTTTTTTTCATAAGAATCACATTTAAGTTATAAGTTCTTGAAGATTTTTTTCATAAAATTTTCTTAAAATTTTTTTATAAAAAGCTGATTTTAGCTTTCTTAACCTTCTATAATAAAAAGTCTTTTTCCATACAAAACTTTTAAATAAAAATTGGTTTTTCATAACAATGTTATTTAAGCATTTGTTTTTCTAATAAAGCTTTTTATTTTTTTTTTTTTTCATAAAAAGCTTTTTAATTTATTTTTTGTATAAAAAGCTTTCTAATTTGTTTTCATAAAAAGCTTTTTAATTTCTTTTTTGTATAAAAAGCTTTCTAAAATGTTTTTATAAAAACCTTTTTATTTTTTTTTCATAAAAAGCTTTGTTAATCTTTTTCCAAAAACAATTTTAAGTTTTTTCCATAAAAAGCTTTTTATCATAAAACATCATTTTAAACTTTTTTCATAAAAATCTTGTTAAGGTTTTTTCATAAACATCTTGTTTAAGCTTTTTCCATAGAAAGTTTTTGTTAAGCTTTTTCCATAAAAATCTTTTTTAAGGCTTCTTCTATAAAAATCTTTATCTAAAAAAATGTTTAAGCTTTTTACACATAAAGCTTTATTTTTTTGATTTTCTGAAAATATACATTATATTACAACTCTAAAAATGTATTCACCTGTAGAGCTTATTACAGAAAAGCTTTGTAATAAAGTAAACAAATATAGAAATGCTAAATATTAATTTGTGTGATTGAATGACTTACAAACCACTGTTCCGGACAATATTAGCCAGACTGGTGGTGGCTTGTCTACTTGTTACGCTAAACTGATCATGCTTTGTTTACTACAAGTTGTCTGTCTGTCTCTCCGTCCGTCCGTCTGTCTGCCCACTTGTGTGCATCTCGTGTATTTTGCCATAGTGTGATAAAAAGAAATAAAAGTTTCTTGCTGTATTTTTAGCAAAAATAAAACAATAACTCTTTCAGGCAAATTTGTTTTAAAATTTCAATTAATTTTACTTTCGATCTTTCAAAAGTTGATAACACTTGTCGGTTTGTTTTTTGTTTCTTTCCTTAATTAAGTGTAACAAAAGGAAACGTAAACAAACGACAAATGATCTACAAAAATCTAAATAAAATTAATCTAAATCAAATAAGAATATAAATATTATTATAAAGCAATAGATAAAAAATTGTATTAAGTATTTTGTAAATATTTTTGGTATTTTTTAAAACAATTTGTCCTTGTCTTGGTGAAAATAAATATTTAAATGTATGAATCAATGTTTACTTGGAACTTTAAACACCAACCCAAAACCAAACCAAAAAATAACTTAAAAGTTAATAATTTAAAGCTGCATTTAAAGAAAAAATTAAGTACAAGTAATTAATAGCAATTGTCTATTTAGTATTTATCTTCTTAATGATCATTCATAAATAACAGATACAAAATCAAACAGATTTTGGTTTTAAATATTTGTGAAACTTAGATTTTTGTTTAGTTTCTTTTTTTTCTTCTTAATATTTACATGCGAAACATAAAGTATCTACATACATACATGCATACATACATACATATGTATGTATAGATTAAATATTAATTAACAAAACTTAACCAATATTTATTGACTAAAAAACAAAAACAAAAAATATTCATGTCTTTCAAAAGTTATTTTAGTATAAGGTGGGTAATTGGACCTGATCTTAATTCTACTACTACTATCTAGATATTTGGCTGTTTCTCCTAAACGGAAAATAACGTATTGTTATAATTCGCACCAAAAAAAAAAAAAAAACGGGGACAACTTTAAGCTGTTTCAATACTATGGAAATTTATCAAATGTCCAATAAAAATATAATAAAAACTACTACCAAAACTGGTAATATTTACCGGTGTTATTAATGCATTTTATACTAGCAAAAGTATTGCTTCCTGAAATTAATAAGTCTATAGTATAGAATTATTAAATAATTATTGTTTTTAAATCTGATTTTTAGAGAAGTATCTTTCCTATAACCCTTGACTTCTTCTATGGAATATTAATTATCAACAGATATTTTCTTCTCTATATGTATGTTATCTATACCATAGACTACATTATAAATTACACTATAAACTAGACTATAGATCAGACTATAGACTAGACTATACTATAGACTAGACTACAGACTAGACTATAGACTAGACTATAGACTAGACTATAGACTAGAATATAGACTAGACTATAGACTAGACTATAGACTAGACTATAGACTAGACTATAGACTAGACTATAGACTAGACTATAGACTAGACTATAGACTAGACTATAGACTAGACTATAGACTAGACTATAGACTAGACTATAGACTAGACTATAGACTAGACTATAGACTAGACTATAGACTAGACTATAGACTAGACTATAGACTAGACTATAGACTAGACTATAGACTAGACTATAGACTAGACTATAGACTAGACTATAGACTAGACTAGACTATAGACTAGACTATAGACTAGACTAGACTATAGACTAGACTATAGACTAGACTAGACTATAGACTAGACTATAGACTAGACTATAGACTAGACTATAGACTAGACTATAGACTAGACTATAGACTAGACTATAGACTAGACTATAGACTAGACTATAGACTAGACTATAGACTAGACTATAGACTAGACTATAGACTAGACTATAGACTAGACTATAGACTAGACTATAGACTAGACTATACACTAGACTATAGACTAGACTATAGACTAGACTAGACTATAGACTAGACTATAGACTAGACTATAGACTAGACTATAGACTAGACTATACACTAGACTATAGACTAGACTATAGACTAGACTATACTAGACTATAGAATAGACTATACTATGACTAGACTACAGACTAGACTATAGACTAGACTATAGACTAGACTATAGACTAGACTATAGACTAGACTATAGACTAGACTATAGACTAGACTATAGACTAGACTATAGACTAGACTATAGACTAGACTATAGACTAGACTATAGACTAGACTATAGACTAGACTATAGACTAGACTATAGACTAGACTATAGACTAGACTATAGACTAGACTATAGACTAGATTATAGACTAGACTATAGACTAGACTATAGACTAGACTATACACTAGACTATAGACTAGACTATAGACTAGACTATAGACTAGACTATAGACTAGACTATAGACTAGACTATACACTAGACTATAGACTAGACTATAGACTAGACTATAGACTAGACTATAGACTAGACTATAGACTAGACTATACACTAGACTATAGACTAGACTATAGACTAGACTATAGACTAGACTATAGACTAGACTATAGACTAGACTATAGACTAGACTATAGACTAGACTATAGACTAGACTATAGACTAGACTATAGACTAGACTATAGACTAGACTATAGACTAGACTATAGACTAGACTATAGACTAGACTATAGACTAGACTATAGACTAGACTAGACTAGACTATAGACTAGACTATAGACTAGACTATAGACTAGACTATAGACTAGACTATAGACTAGACTATAGACTAGACTATAGACTAGACTATAGACTAGACTATAGACTAGACTATAGACTAGACTATAGACTAGACTATAGACTAGACTATAGACTAGACTATAGACTAGACTATAGACTAGACTATAGACTAGACTATAGACTAGACTATAGACTAGACTATAGACTAGACTATAGACTAATGACTAGACTATAGACTAGACTATAGACTAGACTATAGACTAGACTATAGACTAGACTATAGACTAGACTATAGACTAGACTAGACTATAGACTAGACTATAGACTAGACATAGCTAGACTATAGACTAGACTATAGACTAGACTATAGACTAGACTATAGACTAGACTATAGACTAGACTATAGACTAGACTAACTATAGACTAGACTATAGACTAGACTATAGACTAGACTATAGACTAGACTATAGACTAGACTATAGACTAGACTAGAAGACTATAGACTAGACTATAGACTAGACTATAGACTAGACTATAGACTAGACTATAGACTAGACTGTAGACTAGTCTATAGACTAGACTATAGACTAGACTATAGATTAGACTATAGACTGGACTATAGACTAGACTATAGACTAGACTATAGACTGGACTATAGACTAGACTATAGACTAGACCATAGACTAGACTATAGACTAGACTATAGACTAGACTATAGACTAGACTATAGATTAGACTATAGACTGGACTATAGACTAGACTATAGACTAGACTATAGACTGGACTATAGACTAGACTATAGACTAGACTATAGACTAGACTATAGACTAGACTATAGACTAGACTATAGACTAGACTATAGACTAGACTATAGACTAGACTATAGACTAGACTATAGACTAGACTATAGACTAGACTATAGACTAGACTATAGACTAGACTATAGACTAGACTATAGACTAGACTATAGACTAGACTATAGACTAGACTATAGACTAGACTATAGACTAGACTATAGACTAGACTATAGACTAGACTATAGACTAGACTATAGACTAGACTATAGACTAGACTATAGACTAGACTATAGACTAGACTATAGACTAGACTATAGACTAGACTATAGACTAGACTATAGACTAGACTATAGACTAGACTATAGACTAGACTATAGACTAGACTATAGACTAGACTATAGACTAGACTATAGACTAGACTATAGACTAGACTATAGACTAGACTATAGACTAGACTATAGACTAGACTATAGACTAGACTATAGACTAGACTATAGACTAGACTATAGACTAGACTATAGACTAGACTATAGACTAGACTATAGACTAGACTATAGACTAGACTATAGACTAGACTATAGACTAGACTATAGACTAGACTATAGACTAGACTATAGACTAGACTATAGACTAGACTATAGACTAGACTATAGACTAGACTATAGACTAGACTATAGACTAGACTATAGACTAGACTATAGACTAGACTATAGACTAGACTATAGACTAGACTATAGACTAGACTATAGACTAGACTATAGACTAGACTATAGACTAGACTATAGACTAGACTATAGACTAGACTATAGACTAGACTATAGACTAGACTATAGACTAGACTATAGACTAGACTATAGACTAGACTATAGACTAGACTATAGACTAGACTATAGACTAGACTATAGACTAGACTATAGACTAGACTATAGACTAGACTATAGACTAGACTATAGACTAGACTATAGACTAGACTATAGACTAGACTATAGACTAGACTATAGACTAGACTATAGACTAGACTATAGACTAGACTATAGACTAGACTATAGACTAGACTATAGACTAGACTATAGACTAGACTATAGACTAGACTATAGACTAAACTATAGACTAAACTATAGACTAGACTATAGACTAGACTATAGACTAGACTATAGACTAGACTATAGACTAGACTATAGACTAGACTACAGACTAGACTACAGATTAGACTATAGACTAGACTGTAGACTAGACTGTAGACTAGACTGTAGACTAGACTGTAGACTAGACTGTAGACTAGACTATAGACTAGACTATAGACTAGAATATGGACTATACTATACGCTAGACTATAGTTTAGACTATAGTTTAGACTATATTATAGGCTATACTATAGACTAGAATATGGACTATACTATACGCTAGACTATAGTTTAGACTATATTATAGGCTATACTATAGACTAGACTATACTGTAGGAAAGAGTATAGACTACACTATAGAAAATTATAGATTTCCGTTTAGCAAGATACTTATGATTATAGGTTACAGTTATCTTTATTTTAAACTTTCTATGCAAAATTTGCAACATTTTAGTTTTCAAGGCAGTAAAGTGAAAGTAAAACTAAATTTAATTAAAAGCTAAAAATATAATCTTTATGAATAAATAATCTTATTTGAAATAATATTATAAAAAAACAAAACAGTTAAATATTTTTTAACAGTTATAAATAAATAAATTAAAAATTGTTAATATCATTACATTAAAATATGAATAACATTGCCACGCCTCTTACTATAACTTAAAAGTTTTAAAAAGGATATATCTCTGTAAATATGAGCAAACATTCCCTTCTTATTTTATTTTTAAATGAGTACGAAACTCTATTTCTTATTAAATAACCTATACAATTAAAACACCCTATAGAAACATTTAAAATAGACAACGATTTGCACAAGTTATCGCCATCATTATGGAGATTTGTAAAAAAAGACAATACGACATCAAATGTGCAGAAAAACGAAATAGGAAGATTGCAAATTATCTATAAATGTTTTATTTATGATTTTTTTTTTTTTTGTCTCATCTAATATAACAACAACAAATTCGCATTTCTACTTATTTATAAATATTTAAATGTTACTAATTTGAAAATCTTATTTAATATTAGTAAAAGTGTTTTTGTGTTTTTTTCTTTTTGTATGTCAACTAATTTATGTTTTTTATAAATTTTTAAATCCATATGTATATTTTGTGTAGATTTTATTTAAGCGGAAAGTTTTTATGCAGTTTTTTCTATTTGTTGGATAATTGTTGCAGGTTTTTATATAATCGGGTCAATACACTTTTGAACTGAAACTTGAAGATTAATAAAAATTAATAAATTTTGAAAAAAAATGGATAGGTCAACGAATATTAATTTAAATTATGTAGCTTAGCTCTGTTTCTGTCACGTAACTTTAAATAATTAAAAATGCAGTCTTTATGTCATCGAAACTATTAATTAAATAAATTTTAAACTTTAATTATTGCCACGTTTTTTCGAGAACAACATTTGGTGTTTAGTTAATAATTTAGACCAGAATTCTCTCATAAATAAAATAGTCTAGTCTATAGTTTATAGTCTAGTCTATAGTCTAGTCCATTGTCTAGTTTATAGTCTATTCTATAGTATAGTCTATAGTCTAGTCTATAATTTAGTTTATAGTTTAATCCATAGTCTAGTCTATAGTCTAGTCTATAGTCTAGTCTATAGTCTAGTCTATAGTCTAGTCTATAGTCTAGTCTATAGTCTAGTCTATAGTCTAGTCTATAGTCTAGTCTATAGTCTAGTCTATAGTCTAGTCTATAGTCTAGTCTATAGTCTAGTCTATAGTCTAGTCTAGTCTAGTCTATAGTCTAGTCTATAGTCTAGTCTATAGTCTAGTCTATAGTCTAGTCTATAGTCTAGTCTATAGTCTAGTCTATAGTCTAGTCTATAGTCTAGTCTATAGTCTAGTCTATAGTCTAGTCTATAGTCTAGTGTAGTCTATAGTCTAGTCTAGTCTATAGTCTAGTCTATAGTCTAGTTAGTCTAGTAGTCTATAGTCTAGTCTAGTCTATAGTCTAGTCTAGTGTAGTCTATAGTCTAGTCTAGTCTATAGTCTAGTCTAGTCTATAGTGTAGTCTAGTCTAATCTATAGTGTAGTCTATAGTCTAGTCTATAGTCCAGTCTATAGTCTAGTCTATAGTCCAGTCTATAGTCTAGTCTATAGTCTAGTCTATAGTCGAGTCTATAGTCTAGTCTATAGTCTAGTCTATAGTCTAGTCTATAGTCTAGTCTATAGTATATAGTATATAGTATATAGTCTATAGTCTATAGTCTATAGTCTATAGTCTATAGTCTATAGTCTAGTCTAGTCTATAGTCTAGTCTATAGTGTATAGTCTAGTCTAGTCTATAGTCTAGTGTAGTCTATAGTCTAGTCTAGTCTATAGTCTAGTCTATAGTCTAGTGTAGTCTATAGTCTAGTCTAGTCTATAGTCTAGTCTAGTCTATAATGTAGTCTATAGTCTAGTCTAGTCTATAGTGTAGTCTATAGTCTAGTCTGTAGTCTAGTCTATAGTCCAGTCTATAGTCTAGTCTATAGTCTAGTCTATAGTCGAGTCTATAGTCTAGTCTATAGTCCAGTCTATAGTCTAGTCTATAGTCGAGTCTATAGTCTAGTCTATAGTCCAGTCTATAGTCTAGTCTATAGTCGAGTCTATAGTCTAGTCTATAGTCTAGTCTATAGTCTAGTCTAGTCTAGTCTATAGTCTAGTCTATAGTCTAGTCTATAGTCTAGTCTATAGTCTAGTCTATAGTCTAGTCTATAGTCTAGTCTATAGTCTAGTCTATAGTCTAGTCTATAGTCTAGTCTATAGTCTAGTCTATAGTCTAGTCTATAGTCTAGTCTATAGTCTAGTCTATAGTCTAGTCTATAGTCTAGTCTATAGTCTAGTCTAGTCTAGTCTAGTCTAGTCTATAGTCTAGTCTATAGTCTAGTCTATAGTCTAGTCTATAGTCTAGTCTATAGTCTAGTCTATAGTCTAGTCTATAGTCTAGTCTATAGTCTAGTCTATAGTCTAGTCTATAGTCTAGTCTATAGTCTAGTCTATAGTCTAGTCTATAGTCTAGTCTATAGTCTAGTCTATAGTCTAGTCTATAGTCTAGTCTATAGTCTAGTCTATAGTCTAGTCTATAGTCTAGTCTATAGTCTAGTCTATAGTCTAGTCTATAGTCTAGTCTATAGTCTAGTCTATAGTCTAGTCTATAGTCTAGTCTATAGTCTAGTCTATAGTCTAGTCTATAGTCTAGTCTATAGTCTAGTCTATAGTCTAGTCTATAGTCTAGTCTATAGTCTAGTCTAGTCTATAGTCTAGTCTATAGTCAAGTCTATAGTCTAATCTATAGTCTAGTCTAGTCTGTAGTCTAGTCTAGTCTGTAGTCTAGTCTATAGTCTAGTCTATAGTCTATTCTAGTCTATAGTCTAGTCTATAGTCTATTCTAGTCTATAGTCTAGTCTATAGTCTAGTCTAGTCTAGTTTATAGTCTAGTCTATAGTCTAGTCTATAGCCTAGTCTATAGTCTAGTCGATAGTCTTTTCTATCGTCTAGTTTATAGCAGGGTTGGCAAATGGAATTTTCAAATTGTACAAAACAGCATTCAAAATTGTACTTTTTTGATTCCGATTGTACCAAGTCAATTTTTTGTGAAATTTTATATCAATAAGAAGCATTTTCAATATTAACACTTCATTTGTATTAGCCCATGGCCTCCCTATGGACTAGTAGAATAGAATGGATAGTAGAATAGTCTATAGACTAGACAACAGATCACTCTAAAGACTAACTGGAGTAATGGAGATAAGTCTATAGAATAGTCCGAAAGTAATCCAAGTACCACTTCATATACTAGTCCCTAGACTAATTTATAAACTAAACCATAGAAAAGTCATTAGACTAGATCAAAGTCTGGTAAAAAGTACTTTAAACGTCTAAAATTTTTAGCGGTCTCTTTGTTAAAAGTTTTAGTGCTTGTCGGATTGTAATCTCTTCAAGAATTCTTAACAATATCAGAGATTTTACTTAAACAATAATTGTATTTTGCCTCTTCTGAAGTTTAGTAAAAATTTTACCGAAGTTGGTAGTCCTTTGAATTTTGTGTCAGAAGTACAATTTTAGTTTATTTTTTCAAAAGGAAATAAATTTAAAATTGTACAGAATGGGTCATTGGTGTACCATTGTACTTTTGAGGATTGAATTGTACCAAAAAAAAGTACGATTGTACCAATTTTGGCAAACCCTGGTCTATAGTCTATTCTATGGTCCAGTATGTTGTCTATAGTCTAGTTTATAGGCTAATCTATAGTCTAGTCTATAGTCTGGTCTATAGTCTAGTCTATAGCCTAGTCTATAGTCTAGTCTATAGTCTAGTTTATAGTCTTAAAACAGGATCCAAAATTATAAAAAATTTGTTGTTATAAATTTAAATGATATTCATAACTCATTAAACCATTAATCGTCTCAATGCCAAATTAATGAATCTTTATTATTCAAATAGATTGTTAGAACATTTATTTCCTGCTTAAATTTAACTGCATTCAGTATTTAAAATAAATTAAAAATGAAATTTTATTTTCATCTTTTTTTTTGCATAAGAATTGATTTATCCATATTAAACATGTGCTGAAATTCTATATTATATTATTAAAAATTTAAATTTGTTTCTAACAGAAAAAATAGTTTTATAAAATGTATGATTTTTTAAAACAATAAAAATGTGAATGATTTATTAAAATTGCTAATTTAACATATTTCATAAGTTTTTAATTGATTTTAAAACAAAGTTATATTTTTATTCTTATTTTTAATAAAATTGTATTCTAAAATTTAAATAAAAATTCTGAAATTGAAAATGAAATTTTTGAAATTTACACATACCCATATACAAATGTTGTTAATTAAAAGTTTAATTAATATCTTGTTTAGATTGGTCTTTATTTGAACATAACTCCAAAATGTTAACTTTGATTTACATAAATCATTTAAAAATCATTATTTCTTTAGAAAAATATACAGAGTTGTGATTAAAAACATTATGGCTACTTTAAACAATGTTAAAATAAACTTTACGTTGTATTTATGCATTTAAATTTGCTCTAAAACTTCGGTAAATTAAACATTTTAATTTCATATCCAAAAGTAAACAAACAGAATTTAATTAATCCTTAAAATATGCTAAACATTCAAACTCTACCATCACTACAAAAACAAGCAATCGATTGCTGTAATGACAACTAAAATACAACACTGTCGTGCCAGTGCTACCAAGTTTCGTTGGCATTGTTGTGACACATTATAGCTATCTTTCTCTGACCTTAGGAAAATAATAATTACCAAAATTCCCTTTTTTCTCTGGCAGATACGCGCCTAATTCGAGTCGCTGCTTTTACTTCAAACACTTTGTGTTTGTAGCAAACACGAGATACGAAAAATACATTGCTGTTTGACAAACCAGAGTTTCCTAGGTCGTCAAACAAATGTATTTTAAATGGGACATCAAACAAAATCTGTTTGAAGGAAAAATTCTGCAATTTTTTGCGCGCAGTTGCATATTTTCGCGCCAATTTTTGCAAATTCTTTATTTGATCTTCTGTCATTTTACATACATTTTGAGTTTGTAACAAACGTAGAACGTGTTCAGTTTGGAAATTGTTTGAATTTTATTAAAAAAGTTATAAAATATATAATTTTGTTATTGGAAATAACATAATTGTTCATTGAAAATGTATTTAACAGCTTGTTTTTCTAAAATGAAAATTTGTCTTCGTTCTTAAAAATAACGAACGAAATTGGCTTTACGTTTTTGTAACGAAAAAATAAATTTTCATGTGAGTGACAACGAAAGAGCTTTATTTTTCCATATATTTTTGGTTTTTAGAAAATGAATTCGTTCGTAATAAACGAAAGAAATGTCAGAAATAGACGATAGGCAAAGGCCTTTCGTTTGCCCAAAAAACAACGAAAATTTTACCAAAATACGTAATAATATGTGGCCATTTGAACCAGAATGTAATTCGCAATACAAACCTTTAAATTTCTTGAGACATTGCATACAATTTTCATGTTGTTTTTAAAAAAACATTTTTTCATAATTTCAATTTTTTTCTAAAATTATTTTATTTTTGTTTATTTTTTAGGGTTAACACCAAACACCTTATTACTACATGAAAAATATTTAAAAATTCAGAAATGAAATACGTAGGCAATAATGTTCTGTTACGATAGAAAAAGCTCATTTCATTTTAGACATTTTTAAACGAAAACTTTCAAATGTTTTATAAAAACCTAATTTTAAACTTGATCGTAATAAAATGATATGTTCGTGTGAGAACTAAATTGTTTTAGAAAAACAGGCTGTAAGTGTAATGTTTGTGATCTAGAAGATTAAAAAATGTAAGTAATGATGTTAATTAATTATTTATTTGTCTCTAAAGAACGTCTTTCTTTTTACTAAAGAGGAGGCATCATGATGGTCTCCTGGAAGAATGGCCACAAGAGAGTGGCAATTGTATACCTGCCTAGTCACCTAGGCGGGTGGTGGTCGGTCGGCTAGTGGTGACATGGTATATTATCACCTAGAGGCAATGGACGGACGCTGATTACCACAAGGATACATACTTATTATTATACCATTGATCTCTCAGCAGAATCACTACCATACACCCATAATAGAGCGCGATGTCTGTCTGGTGTGCCTTTCAGTGAAGCTCTTGTTGTCTCCAAACACTATGGTGGCCGAATATTTACAAGAAACAATTGTTAAGCCGCCTTTTATACAAATTTATCGCACTGTAGAGATTGTCTTCACGGACCTAGAGGATATAACCTGGCTAGGCTGTCGTCTTATATAGATGTTGTTTGGGCAAAATATTGGTGTTTGTTATTTACATAATTGCAATGCTTGGATCCGGTACTAACCATTGTGGGCTTTATGTCGACTTTAGATACCTTAAAGTTGTCACACTATATGAATCATTAATAAAACAAGTAAGAGTGCTATATTCGGCTGTGCCGAATTTTATATACCCTTCACCATAGTGTATTTAAAAAATATAAATTTTATAAAATTTAAATTTATGTACTCATTTAATTTTCCCGATTATATCATTATTATAGCAAAACAAAATGAACAACAACAACGCTAAACGAAATAAACACTCAAAAAACAAAATACACAAGGCAGTAAAACCAACAAACGAAACTGTACACCAACAAACAAAAACAATATACACAAGGCAATGAAACACACAGCCATCCAAACATACAAAACTGAATACACCAAGAAACAAAAACAATATACACATGCCAATGAAACACACAGCCATCCAAACATGTGAAACGAAATACTCAATGAATAAGCAGTGTTGTTGTTGTTGCTTATTAATCAAAGCATGAAAAAATTGTCTTTTTTAATGACATTTTCAGAGGTTGTCTCGGATTTTTGCTTATATCTCCGTCATTTATGGACCGATTTTGCTGATTTTAAATAGCGATCTTCTCGAAAGCATGTCTAACAGAATTATTGAAGATTCGGATCTCGCCGATATCTGGGGTCCTCTAAAAACTGATTTCAACAGACAGACAGACGGACATGGCTTAATCGACTCCGCTATCTATAAGGATCCCGAATATATATACTTTATAGGGTCGGAAAATTATATTATAGAAATTACAAACGGAATGACAAACTTATATATACCCTTCTCACGAAGGTGAAGGGTATAAAAAAACTGATGGTATTCCTTCCGATCACTTGATGTACTTGCGTCTGTATCATCAAAAATGGCAAAATAACTTTAGAAGAAATGAGGAAATGTGTTTGGATTTGAATGAATATCATTTCATTTCGAATGGCCTGTTGGAACAGATCTGAAATATGCGTACTCAATTGGTTCATCACAATTTTAATAAATAGCAAATATCATCAAATAGAATTTTTGGTCTATCATTAAAGCCGCCCTTCTTGATGGGATGTATCCTAATAAATGTATGTACATATGTATGTATGTGTATTGGATTCTAAGGTTAATCATATTAAATCGCCCTGCAGAAGAGAATTCTTGAATTTAGACTATGATGAGTTTGTTGAATTTTGGTTCACCCTGGATAGTGTACGGAAAAGAAACAAATAGTTTCAGTTGTATTGGTGTACAATGTAATACTGCTGTGACGCCTATTACAGTTGCTTTGTTTGCAGGTTTGTTGTAACAAATTCGGTTCCTTTAGGGAATAAACAGGTAAAAGCTGTATTTTGGTACATTTTTTGCATCTCATGTATCTTTTATTTTTGACTCCTTCATAACTTAATGAAAAAATAAAAATATGAATTGATTACTTTTTGAATATTCGGACGTTTAAGGGATGAAAATTGTACCCTTTTTCATAAAACATTGTTTTTGGTTTATTAACTTACATATATGTAGTATGAATGATGAATACATAATAACGGGATCCCACTATGATGTTGCAACTTTTTGGAATACAATTTTTATTTCGTTAATGGGGAGGAAAAAGTACCAAAAGGAGGTAAAAACGGGAAATTTGATTTTATTCAAACACAATGAGTCAATTTAGATAACATTTTTAGATTTAGAAACACTAAATATGCTAATAGGGAGTTATTTGAAACCCCGGTAGCAAGTGATATTTTTAGTACTTTTTCGTTCTTCAACTGGTACTTTTTGAGTTTTCTATGATATTAAAATCGAAACATGAATATAATAATAAAGATACTTTTAGGTACATTTTCGTTCTTCACTGGTACTTTTTTGAGTTTTCTTTAAAATTAAACCTAGAAACATGAAATTAAGCACGGAGTAAAGGTAGAATTACCCGAACGTTGCTGCCCACGTACTGTAACGTAACGTACTGTTAGCACGTTTGTTCAATTATAGAACATTTAAAAACGTAACACTTGTTTTGAAAATAAACACAAAATAATTGAAGTTTTCAGACGTTTTTTAATATAAATGTTAAATTAATTCGCAATAATTTGCTTATTTTGTTATTTTCTTAAGAATATTTTATGTATTTAAAAAAAAAATTCAACATCTATAAAAAACAAAAATAAAGTACAATAAATATTCAATCAGCTGTTCGAAACAGTGATGGTTATTGAGAGGCACTTTCTTTAAAATGTTTAAGTAGAAAAGGTACCAAAATTAAAAAAAAATATATATAAGTAAAAACGTTTAACTCATCAAGCGTTCTATTCCTGTTGAATACACCATATGATAGCACTTCTTCCTCTGAGTATAAAAGTGGAAAAATATTTATCTTCTCTATTCAGGTGCAGGAGTTATAGGCTTTCAAAGTTGTGATATATAATTGAATATGTCTCGGCTACTAATTATTATATATTGTCAACATGGGTATCAATAGAAAGGTCTCAGAAATATCTATCTATCGATCGATATAGAATATTACATATATCTTTAACCCATTGAGACCAAAAGTCAAATGTTTTCTGATATTGACTTTTTTACAAAAGCATAGTTATCTCAAAAATATATCGATATAACGGTTCTTCATATCACATCAAATTTTGTAGACAACATGTTGGGCTTCCATGTGATATATGATTGAGAGGCCTATCTCATCTCAATCGCGCGATTTTTTACCTGGCTCTCAATGGGTTAATAATTTATGTCATATTATATATCAATCAAATGATATTTCAAAGACCTTATTATTGATACCTATATCGATCATATATATATATATATATATATATATATATATATATATATATATATATATATATATATATATATATATATATATATATATATATATATATAATTAATCAAGATATAATCAATTATATATCAACATTTTGGAGACCTCTAACTCCAGGAGAAATATTTTAATCATGTATATTTTTTTCTTGGAATTAACTGAATTAGAACGTTTGACTTACGCCTGCTTCTACAATTAGAAGGTTTTTTGAACAGTCTAACTATGATTTCTTAGAGTTTGATATGTTATTAATGTATTTTCTATAAAATTTTATGTATACAAATTACTAACATCACATATGCAACCTAAAAATTTAAAAGCTAAACAATTTTATTAAATTTATGCATAATAATATAAAAATTCAAATTTGTACATACAATTAAAAAAAAGTAAGAAAAAAGGGAATTTGTGCCACAGTTCTATTCTACATACAAAAGTGCCATCACTGTTCTAAAAATGTCACGTAACAACGTTATAAAATTCTATTTTATACAGGTTGAAACGTTACGGCTACATTTCGGTAAGCATTTTCATTGCATTTCCTTAATCAAATCAGCTGACACGTTTTCTTACGGTTACAGTACGTTGCGGTTGGGTAATCCTACCTTAAATGAGAACTTATAAAATGGGATTTTTCGCTACTAAAAAGGTACTAAAAGGTACTTTTTGAATTTTAATATTGACCTTTTGGTAGTTTTTCGTTCTTCAACCAGAGGGCGAAGTCGACTTAAAATTGTCGGCGGCGGCGGCTGAGCTAAAAAAAATTCGGCGGCGGCTAGCAGTCGGCTCAGAGCCGAACGTTTTTAAGAAAATTTAAATTCTTAAATGTATGCTCAAAAAGAACAAAAATTATCAAAAATAAAAGATTGAGAGAATCTAGTCTCTTTGCTTAAAATATTAATAATAATTGATTTATAAAAAAGGTATCCAAATATAGTCTTTGGTGTCGTACGATTTAGATTGAATTTGGAAAAACGGAAAAAAAGCGTTTCGGTAAATTTTATTGAGGATTATTATGTATTAATTTCAACGAATTATATTAAACTCATCTGTGTTAAAATGCAAAAAATCTGAAAATTTTACGAAAAATTTAAAAATTCCGATTACTTTTACTGTTACCCAAAAATTTCTGATATGCCATTGTAAACGTCTCTCAAGGACCTTTCAGCTCACCAAATATTGACCTCAGGACAAAAATTTTGAGAAACGGAATCTTAGAATCAATTAAAATTTAATTTTAGTCGGGAACATCGACACCTTATTTTTCCTCCCTAATGTATTGAAAATTATAAAATATCGCTTGTTACATATATCCTTTGTGAAAATCGTGTACGTTTTCAAAATATAATTTTGTTACAGAGAACGAATATCGATTTCGTAATGATTCCGAAAGTAATTGGTCTCACATAACCATATAAAAACTTTAAAAAATGTTAGTCGACTTAAGCCGCCTGTTTCGGCGGCGTCTCAAGCAACTGAAGATTGTTCGGCGGCGACTAAGCGCCGACTCGAAGCCGGTCGACTTCGCCCTCTGTCTTCAACTGGTACTTTTTAAGTTTTCTGGGTAAGAAAAATGTGTAAAAAAAGAAATTTCCGCATGCTAAATATTTTTTGCATTCAAGAATTAAATTTAATAAAAATTAATTAAATATAACTTCTACAACTTGCAGACGATCCGTCTCCGTAACAACAAAACCTTTGCTAGCAACATGGCCGATTTAGATGATTTCTTTGCCAAGAAAGACAAGAAAAAGTCGAAGAAACCAAAATTTCTTACGGCCGAAGAATTGGTAAAGAACTTGGAAGAAACAAAGCGCGAAGTAGCAAAAGCGAAAAAACCTGAACCAACAGTAGTAGCGCCAGCCGTAACAACTGTCGGCGAGACTGTTGAGGATAAACCAAAAGAACAAGTGAGTAATGTATGATGCAGTGGTTTTGTTTTGTTTGTAATTGAAAAAAAAAAAAAAATGAAAGAAAGATTTAGTGCTACAATGAAAACAAAGACACGCTGGCAAAATAAAAAAGAAATTATTCAATAATATTTTATGCATTCCGGTTTTTTCAATTTTTCAGCAGGTTGAGGATGAATGGAAAGAAATTGAGGAGGAACAGCGCAAAGATTATTCCGGTCTTAAAATTGGCCAATTGACCTTAAACGATGATGAAGAAGAGACTGACTCCGAAGGTCAAGAAGACGATGGCGAAAGTGATGGCAATCAAAATAATGAATCTTCAAAGCGTAGCGGTGGTGGGCCATGGAAGAAGGTCATACCTGCCGAGGAGGTAACACAAATACCTATGGAAATGCCTAAGCCAGTTTCGAAAGTTTATGTGTCGCCAGCTTTAAGAGCAGCTGTAAGTATAACGAAATATTTCAATGAAATGTTTATTTACTAAATTAGTTGTGAGATTTTGTTATAAATAGACTCAAGGTCAAAGCATTTTAACGATTTCCTCCCTAGGATGTATACCAAACGTTTTATAAAGATTTATCTCTTTTAGTCACTGTTGTTAAACAGGTAGCAAAATAATCAGGTATCGTAAAAGGAGTCCGAGAGGTAGTCAATCGTTAGAAAATAGTTAGTTAATCCAACGGAACTAATCTAATGAAAAGTCATTTATTAGTTTGTAATAGTTTTGAAGATATACAGGACTTGCTTGTAGAAATATTCCGAATTTCTTTTGAGAATTCAATAAATAACATTCTTTAACAACTAAACCATCATAAATAATATCGCAACTTTATTCATCTCTTTACAGCAACAAGGTTTAGGTCCCGGCTTGAAACCTAAACTACGCAATAAGGCTGCCCCTGATATTACCAATGCCGATTTCTTCCCCACCTTGGGTGCTGCTCGTCCCGAAGAGCAACGGAAAAAGAAAAATGAACCTGCATTTGAAGAAGTTCGCCATGGCATGCGTGTGCAAAGAGTTAAGGAACAAACTGTAGCCCCAAGTGCTGCCACTAATCGTTTCCAATCGCTGGACGAAACTGAAAGCTAGACCTTTTAAATAAACATAATCATTCTTAAACAAAATAAAACAAACAAAATAAAGAGTGGCCGGCCGGGTGTTAATTAATAATAATAATAAAAAAAGAGCAGTCATTAACATTTGGCAAAGACTCCAACGTTTAAACTCGTTTAAACTTCTTAACAGATATATTTTCTTATTCTGCAAATATCTATTACAAAAAACAACAAGAAACATACACTCACACATTTCCTCCTCTTCCTGTTGGCGTAAGCCTTAAACTGCCCCTGCCAATAGCGAAGAGGAGGTAGTGTTATGTAATATGAAATTTTCTTTAAAAACATCCTTTTTTTACAAAAAATCAAACTACTATGGTTTATTTTAATTTATGCATTTTTATATAAATACCTTCATAAATATTTTTTAATTATTTAAAACAATTGTCCTTCCCCTTTTGTTCCGCCCTCAAGTAAAAAAACTATGTTTTTATTTTTATAAAAACCTTATATTGTTTTATTTTCTGCTAAAATTTAAAACATTTTTTCTTTTGCAAATTATGTTGATTGATTTTAAAAAAAGCTAAATAACAGTTTTTCTTTGTTAAACATCTTTTTTTTTTCTCACCGTGTAAACATGAATACAAAAAGCCCGCTTTTTTAAAAAAACTATTATAACTATTTCTTATTTGTATTATTTTAAAAAATGATGGAATAACATAAATGAAAAAAACGGGTAAATAAATGGAAACGTAAAAAGAAAACAAGCAACATATTAAGCAAAAAATACTAAACAAATAGTAACAAAAGTTGTTTAAATGTAAACAAAAATGTTTAATAAACATTGATTTAATGGAATTGCAATTTTTTTTTACTTAATCAACGAGAATAACAATTTCATAGAGTTCAGGGTTTAGGCGGAGCTTCTTCATCTTCATACATGTCATCTTTGCAGCTGTCCAAATAACTGTAACATTTTTAAAATAGGATTTTAATTATTTTGTTTTTGATTTAAGAAAGTGATGAGATAATTTAGAATTTTCGGTATTGATATTTTATAGTGTCCGTCCAATGGTTAAGAATCGATTACGAATTTCTTAATAATATACATAAACTGATCTATAGTCTAAACTATAGATTGATCTATAGTGTAGACTATAGACTGATCTATAGTGTAGACTATAGACTGATCTATAGTGTAGACTATAGATTGATCTATAGTGTAGACTATAGACTGATCTATAGTGTAGACTATAGACTGATCTATAGTGTAGACTATAGACTGATCTATAGTATAGTAATATAGACTATATAGTATTCACTGTTGGCTACAGACTAACCTATAGTAAGACTATAGACTAATCTATAGTATAGACTATTGACTGATCTATTTAGTATATAGACTGACCTATAGTATAGACTGATCTATAGCATAGACTACAGACTCATTTATAGTAGTATAGAGTGGTCTAAAGTATAGACTATAGAATAGTCTATGGACTAGTCTACAGTCTAAACTGTAGACTGATCTTAAGTCGAGTCTATACACCGTCCTATATAGTTTGGAGTCTAAACTTTTCTATATCCTGAACTATAAACTGATCTATTGTCTAGACTGACCAATTGTATAGACTATGGGCTGATATATAGTATAGACTATAGACTGATCTATAGTAGAGTATAGACTGATCTATAGTATAGACTACAGACTGATCTATTGTATAGACTATAGACTGATCTATAATGTAGACTATAGACTGATCTATAGTATAGGCTATTGACTGATCTATAGTATTCACTAACCTATAGTTAGACTATAGACTAATCTATAGTAAAGACTTTTGACTGATCTATATATAATATATAGTATAGTATAGACTGATCTATAGCATAGTCTACAGACTGATTTATAGTATAAACTATAGAATGATCTAGTATAGACTATAGACTAATCTATAGTATAGACTATTGACTGATCTATAGCATAGACTACAGACTCATTTATAGTAGTATAGAGTGATCTAAAGTATAGACTATAGAATAGTCTATGGACTAGTCTACAGTCTAAACTGTAGACTGATCTTTAGTCGAGTCTATATACCGTCCTTTATAGTTTGGAGTCTAAACTTTTGTATATCCTGAAATATAGACTGATGTATTGTCTAGACTGACCAATTGTATAGACTATGGGCTGATATATAGTACAGACTATGGACTGATCTATAGTAGAGTATAGACTGATCTATAGTGTAGACTACAGACTGATCTATTGTATAGACTATAGACTGATCTATTGTATAGACTACAGACTGATCTATAGTATAGACTATAGAATAGTCTATGAACTACTCTACAGTTTAAACTGTAGACTGATCTATAGTCGAGGCTAAACACCGTCCTATATAGTATAGAGTCTAAAATTTTCTATATCCTAAAGGCAAAACTTCTTTAAGGAAGGTCTTTTCTTAAAAAAAAATTCCATTTTCTTAACAAAAATGAAGACTTCCTAAAGAAAACAGCATTTTCTTAGGTAAATTGAATTCTAAACGAAAATGTGGTCTGCCTAAGAAATACATAAATCTTCTCGCAACTATGGAAATGAAGTATGATTTTAAATAAGTATATAATTGTATGAATATCTTTGCACAATAAAGCACCTGTTGTCATCGGGTGATTGCTGCACAATAATTTTCATACTTTTAATATGACATATCATCACTAGCTTTAATATTCATATCACGTTCAGACCTTTCTCTATATGGCTGCTCTTTGGTATTGTGATATGCTGTTAAATAATCTTTCTGCAAAAGTTTTTCGGGAAAGTTGCGAATCAAATACAACCAACATTGTACCTGCCTTAAAAGAAAGAAACATTAAAAGTTAGCACAAAAACTATCACCACTAAATGTAAACTCAACCAAACTCACTCATTATTATTCAACGTTATAGTTTGTATTTCCCGATCATAGTACACGGGATAATCTTCTAAAATATCTAAATTTGCGAACATTTTCTCATCGACCTCGTAAATTTCTCCTTTAATATTGTGACCATGGCCACGTTTATCCAATAGGAAGGGTATATTGTAACGGGTACCAATAACGAGGGGAAATCTTTCCACTGTTGTACCTTCACCCACAAAACGTGCAAAACCATTTTCATTACGCGTCAACCAATGATGATTGGGTTCACCACGTTTGAGTGTTCCATAGACGAAAACTTTTAGTAATTCTGCAGATAATTTAGGCATTCTTGCGTTATTTTAGTTGAATAACTGAATTAAGATTATTTATCAATTACTTTAACCCTATTAACTAAATTATTATTGTTTATCATCACAGTAGTTGTGTTGTCAGTAGTAGTTGTTATCAAGACAAAACAAAATAATGATACAGTAAAACAAGGTTATAATGAATTATTGGATATTAGGGAGAATATTTTAGTGAAACTAAACTTCAAAAACATTGGTTTAAAAAACTTCCTCGAGGTCAAAATTTTTACAATATTTATTTCGAAAGTAATTTTCTTTCTTAAAAGTTGGTTTATGAGAAATTTATATATTAGGGGAGTGCAATTTGCATAAAAAAATCTTAAAAGTAATTTGGAGGAGGCAGCTCTACTAGATCCAGCAGTTTTCAAGCTTAATACTAAAAACATTTCAAAAAGATTGATGTTCGTTTTAGTTTGATTTTACTGTCTATTAATTTGTATAAAAAATGTAGTGTTCTACATGAAACACAAAAAGTCGACTTACGACAGCTTCCTGATAAAAAGGTCGACTC
Source organism: Lucilia sericata (assembly GCF_015586225.1). NCBI lineage: Eukaryota > Metazoa > Arthropoda > Insecta > Diptera > Calliphoridae > Lucilia > Lucilia sericata. The sequence goes on along the minus strand of NW_023995062.1, from coordinate 19,985 downwards.
TTAAAATTCGTTTTTCAATATCGTCTTTGCGCAAATGTATCTTTTTATTTAGAAAACTTTTTAAACTTTTATAAAAAATTTTTAAAAACTTCTTATTTTTATAGAAAATTTTCAAAATCGTCTTTTTACGATATTTCTGAATTTTTGATAAAAAAATATATATTTTACGGAAATCCGTTGAACATTTATAATTTTCGAAAAATTGTCTTTTGATAAAATTTTTTGATAAAATCTTATTTTTTGTGAAAAATTCTCTTTTAATATAAAAATTTTCAAAAATACTCTTTTTATAAGGTAAACTTCCAGATTTATGGAAAATTTCCAAAAATTATCTTTTTATATGTGAATTTCTTTTCCCTGAAAATAAGTGAATTTTGTTTATTTCCAAACCCTGTCATGTTATTAACAGCTATGTTTGCAAAAATGTTAACTCCATGGTTTTAAAATTCTGTTAATTTTTCTTTGTGTATGAAATTTCTAAAAATGTTTATCATTTTGTTTCATTATTAATCCTTCGCAGTTAACGGCACTACCAACTCCAACATTATATTTTAATTAAAATAAATAAATAATTAAAAATGATAAATATATTATTTTCCCGTATTTGTGTACTTACCTGTGGCACTTTGTATCCCGGTTATATTTCATTTAAAACGGTGCGCGCCAAAATTGTCGAGGACTATGTAAAATGGATGATGTATTGGATTGTTTTTGCCATTTTTACCACAGCCGAAAATTTTACGGATATATTTTTAACTTGGTTTCCATTTTATTATGAAATTAAAGTTGTTTTAATACTCTGGTTATTGCCCACTATGGGCAATGGCAGTTCATTTATATATAAAAGTTGTATACATCCTTTGCTCAAGAAACATGAGACACGTGTTGATCATCATTTGGAACAAGTTAGAGAAAAAGGTCAGGATTTGATTTTGCACTATATGCGAGAAGCTGTGCTGTGTATTGGCAGAGCAGTAATGAGTGTTATTAATAAAAACTTTCCCAACGGTATATTGGGTTTGTTGGCCAATAATAATCCTTATACAACTGGCAGATCTATACCGGCTGCTAGTAATATTGTTATAGAAGAGGAAATTGTGCCACATATTGTAAAGAAAACTACCACAGGACGTAAAACTGCGAATAAAGCTTCCACTAACCATAATGAAACGGAAGAGCCTCATACCTCACGTGGTCGTAGTCGCAAAGCACGCCAATCTAAGCCTGACATTGATTACAATTTAAATGAAAGTTAAGTGTGGCAGCACAAAGAATTGTTTTAAGATTTTATACCTATTTCTGATAATTTTCTTTAGATGTAATTATTACTTTTTTTGTATTCCAACTATTTATTAGAAATTGTAGTCCTATTTGGTTTTTTATATGTTTTTATTGTATTAATTTAAAATAAATTGTAATTTTATGTGTTTTTACGCCTCCACTGCTGTTTTATTTCTATGATATTCCGGTAGGGTAGTCCATATATAGCCACCTGGTTTGGTGTCATATTCCATACTATCTGGCAGTGGATAGGGGGTAGAGCGGTCCAAATAATAGTTGCTAGGAGCATGCATAACAAATTCCAAGCAGGATAATTTACGAGACAATTCTTCGTCAGGTCCTAAAATGACATGACATACATACATGTTAGTTTAAAAACATTAACATTTACCTTCTTACTTGCCTATTAAATATGTAGCAGCATCAAAACCTTCCTTGGGATCGGGACTTTCTTGAGTGGGTATGAGCCAAGTAAGAAACGCCGACTTTTCGCAATAGTTATCTATTAACAAACCTCTTATTTGGGCATAATACACATTATCCTCGTTATCCACTAATGACACTATATCACCCACTTGTAAATATGAACCCTAAAATCATAAACACACATTTCTTAGTGCCTTTCTATTACTTACAAACCAAAATTTATAAAAACCTTATGAAATATACTCTCCACTGAGTGGGTAGTGGCCTGTGCTAATGGCGTCTTAAAGGGTATCCTCTTGAATAAACTTCTTCGATTACGTCCTTTTGTTTGTTGTTTTCCACTGCTGCTTGTGGTCGTTTTCTCTCCATTCCCATTTGTTGTGTTACCATGATTGGCACTTATTTTCGTCTTAAAGCGTGTAGCTCTGGTACTTTTTCTCAAGCGTGCTCCCCGTTCCTCCGCTAAGGTGCTGGTGATTTCTTTTTTATCTGTTTTCACCTCTTCTTTGGTGTCTTTATCTTTGTTACCCTTTGTTTTCTTATCCTCAGTGACTTCCTGGGATTTAACATTTTCACCATCCTTAGCTTCTTGTAGTTCAAAGCAGGCCTGACATATTTGACCATTTTCCACTGAACGCCACAGCAAGGATTCTGTTTTTTTACACTCTATACAAGTTGGTGTAGCTTTTGGAGGCATTTTTCGTTAAGTTTTATATTAATAAAATTAAGTTTTTATAAAAAAAATCTATATAGTTTCTCCACAACAAGAAAGTTTGTTTTTATTATGAAAGCTTCTTCTTCTACAGAGACATAAATTCATAGCGAACTGATAACACTAGCAGGGTCCATAACTAAAAGTTATAAAATATATATAATTTTGTTATTGAAAATAACATATTTGTTTATTGAAAAAGTATTTAAGTGTAAATATTGAAAATATTGATTGATTTGGCCTTTTTGTGAGATCTAGAAGATTAAAAAATGTAAGTAATAATGTTAATTAATTATTTATTTGTCTCTAAAAAACGTCTTTCTTTTTAAGAAAGAGGAGGCATCATGATGATCTCCTGGAAGAATGCCCACAAGAGAGTGGCAATTGCATACTACCCTAGTCACCTAGGCTAGTGGTGGTCGGTCGGCTAGTGGCGACATGGTATATTATCACCTAAAGGCAATGGACCACCGCTGATTGCCGTTTCCAGGGGTTACCACAAGGATACATACTTATTATTATACCATTGATCTCAGCAGAATCACTACCATACACCCATAATAGAGCGCGATGTCTGTCTGGTGTGCCTTTCAGTGAAGCTCTTGTTGTCTCCAAACACTATGGTAGCCGAATATTTACAAGAAACAATTGTTAAGCCGCCTATTTTACAATTGTATAGCTTTGTAGAGAATGTCTTCCCGGACCTAGAGAATATAAACTGGCTAGGTTGTCATCTTATATATGTATGTAGATGTTGTTTGGGCAAAATATTGGTACTAACCATTGTGGGGGCTTTATGTCGACTTTAGATCCCTTATAATTGTCACACTATACCCAATAAGCATTCTTGCTGGAATAAAAGTTTAAAACAAGTTTAATTCCAGCCAAACACTCAAATTTCAAGTGTTGAAATACACTTTCATTACACTTTAATTCAATAGCTTTCTCCAGTGAAAAGGAAACTTGAATTCAGGTCGAACATTACAATGTTTTTACAGTATAATTCAAGGCACGAAATCTATATATATAAAATTCTTACGTTACTGACTGACTGATTCATCATCGCACAGCCTAAACGGTTGAAGCTAAAGTGCTGAAATTTGGTCAGGAGGTTGGTCTCCCACCAAATAGATCCACAAAGACGGGATTTTTGGAAATTCGAATGTTAAGGGGCTAAACAGTTTAAAGCTTATCGTCGTACATTTAAAAAAAAGTTGTTGTTCAGTTCTAGTTCAGTTCTGGTTCAGTTCTAGTTCAGTTCTAGTTCAGTTCTAGTTCAGTTCTAGTTCAGTTCTAGTTCAGTTCTAGTTCAGTTCTAGTTCTAGTTCAGTTGCAGTTCAGTTCTAGTTCAGTTCTAGTTCAGTTCTAGTTCAGTTCTAGTTCAGTTCTGGTTCAGTTCTAGTTCAGTTCTAGTTCAGTTCTAGTTCAGTTCTAGTTCAGTTCTAGTTCAGTTCTAGTTCAGTTCTAGTTCAGTTCTAGTTCAGTTCTAGTTCAGTTCTAGTTCTGTTCTAGTTCAGTTCTAGTTCAGTTCTAGTTCTAGTTCAGTTGCAGTTCAGTTCTAGTTCAGTTCTAGTTCAGTTCTAGTTCAGTTCTAGTTCAGTTCTAGTTCAGTTCTAGTTCAGTTCTAGTTCAGTTCTAGTTCAGTTCTAGTTCAGTTCTAGTTCAGTTCTAGTTCAGTTCTAGTTCAGTTGTAGTTCAGTACTAATTCAGTTCTAGTTCAATTCTAGTTCAGTTCTAGTTCATTTTAAGTCTAGTCCTAAATCAGTTCTAGTTCATTTCTTATTCAGTTCTAGTGCAGTTTTAATACAGTTCTAGTTCAGTTTTAGTTGGCCCCAATTTGAAATAACTTTTCCTTTTAAATAAACACAACAATTTATATTTTCAATTATTATAATTAAATTTTTATTTTTAATAACTTTTTATTTAGTATGTATATTATTATTGAATTTGTTCTTCTTTTATATCATTTTTATTAAATTTATATTTTTGTTTGAGTGATATCTAAGCCAAGTGAAATAACATTAGAGTTAAGCAATTTAACAAATTTATATGTTTGTTTTTGGTAATTTATATATAATTTAAAAAAACATTCAATGTTTCAATAGCATTTAATATTTTATAAAAAAATGAAAAATAAAATTAAAAAATAAAATTAAAATAAACATTAAAAACTTAAAATAACTAATTAAAATAAAAATTAATAAATATGTAATAAAGTATAAGTAAGTTTGCTTATAAAAAAAAACATAAAACAATTAATTGCTTTATTAGTTAAGCTCAATATTTGTTGAAAAGAATACTTGTGTTTTTGATTAAATCAAACTTAAATTAAAAAATAAAATTCAAAGATCAGAGCATAAAACTTACAAATAATAAGGAAAATTATTACTTAATTATTAAGTTATGAGTAGTACAACATCTAATATGATGACCTGTTTTGTAATATTTTTGTTTTTAATTCTACGGTCCAAATATTAACAATAAAATAGACATTTACTGGGCATCAACTATAAATGGATGCCTGAGTTTTTTTTTTGTTTTGTTTAATGATAAAAAAAATGTATGTAGTATTTGCTGTTAATAGCAAGATAATGATGTTAAAACAAACTTTTCCAAAATACTAGTTTAGACCTGATTAGATTTCCATTTCTTTTTGTTTTTCTTTGTTTGTTGCTTGTAATACTAAAAATGATTTGGGTTTTTTTTTTGATGTTAGTTGGTGAAACTGTTTAAAATTTTTGGGAAATTATTCAATATCATGGAAACGCAAGATAGCACGTCCAGGTATTTCAGAACTACACAATTTCTGTATAACTTCGGCAGCCTGTTCACAGGGAAATACCGAATGTGGTGGTGGTTCAATTTTCTTATCCGCTACTATCTCGACCAATGTACGCAATTGTTCAACCGAACCACTAGAAATGGGTATGATTTGTTGATTGTTCTCAATGGAGAGTCTGGAAAATTTGGGCATTAATTTCTCAGCCACATCCTCGCTAATGAGCACAACGCCGCCCTTATTGAGACAATGCATGGAACGATGAAGACTGCGTGAAGTGGTGCCAAAATCAATGACAATATCGACGGGACCACCGCACAGATCTTTAGTACGTTCAATCAACTGAGGTTCATACAAGCATTCATTCCATTGTACAACACTGACACTGTAAGAGAAGAAAGAAAAGTTTGATTAGTTCTAGTTTTATGGGAGTTTTAGTTCTAGTTCAGTTTTGGTTCAGTTATAGTTCTAGTTCGGTTCTAGTTCAGTTCTAGTTCAGTTCTTGTTCAGTTCTAGTTCAGTTGAGTTCTAGTTCAGTTCTGGTTCAGTTCTAGTTCAGTTCTAGTTCAGTTCTAGTTCAGTTCTAGTTCAGTTCTAGTTCAGTTCTAGTTCAGTTCTAGTTCAGTTCTAGTTCAGTTCTAGTTCAGTTCTAGTTAAGTTCTAGTTCAGTTCTAGTTCAGTTCTAGTTCAGTTCTAGTTCAGTTCTAGTTCAGTTCTTCTAGTTCAGTTCTAGTTCAGTTCTAGTTCAGTTCTAGTTCAGTTCTAGTTCAGTTCTAGTTCAGTTCTAGTTCAGTTCTAGTTCAGTCAGTTCAGTTCTAGTTCAGTTCTAGTCAGTTCTCTCGTTCAGTTCTATTTCATTCTCTATTGCAGTTCTATTTCAGTTCTAGTTCAGTTCTAGTTCAGTTCTAGTTCAGTTCTAGTTCAGTTTTAGTTCAGTTCTAGTTTCAGTTCTAGTTCAGTTCTAGTTCAGTTCTAGTTCAGTTCTAGTTCAGTTCTAGTTCAGTTCTAGTCAGTTCTAGTTCAGTTCTAGTTCAGTTCTAGTTCAGTTCTAGTTCAGTTCTAGTTCAGTTCTAGTTCAGTTCTAGTTCAGTTCTAGTTCAGTTCTAGTTCAGTCTAGTTCAGTTCTAGTTCAGTTCTAGTTCAGTTCTTAGTTCAGTTTCTAGTTCAGTTCTAGTTCAGTTCTAGTTCAGTTCTAGTTCAGTTCTAGTTCAGTTTCTAGTTCAGTTCTAGTTCAGTTCTAGTTCAGTTCTAGTTCAGTTCTAGTTCAGTTCTAGTTCAGTTCTAGTTCAGTTCTAGTTCAGTTCTAGTTCAGTTCTAGTTCAGTTCTAGTTCAGTTCTAGTTCAGTTCTAGTTCAGTTCTAGTTCAGTTCTAGTTCAGTTCTAGTTCAGTTCTAGTTCAGTTCTAGTTCAGTTCTAGTTCAGTTCTAGTTCAGTTCTAGTTCAGTTCTAGTTCAGTTCTAGTTCAGTTCTAGTTCTGTTCTAGTTCTGTTCTAGTTCTGTTCTAGTCTGTTCTAGTTCCGTTGTAGTTCCGTTGTAGTTCCGTTGCAGATCAGTTCTAGTTTAAAACTATTAAAACTTACTTCTTAATTTCTGTTGCTAAACGGAAGCCCTCATCTCTGAGACTGGCAACTGTTAGTTCAATTGAACTATCCACTCCTGTATTTGCGAAATGATAGGCGGCAAGACGTACAGCCCACAATGCCAGACCGCCAGTGCCAACTATTAAAATTTTACATTTTTTATTCGGATCATCGGCACTCTTGTTTTTCAAAGTCTGTGTTACAACTTCGTGAGCCTTGAAGACAGCATTCATGGCCAAGAGAGCACCAGTGGGCAACATGGCTGCTACCGGCATGGGTAAACCATCAGGAATGGGTACAACATATTTCAATTCTGGTACAGCCATCAATTCAGCATAACCAGTAGGTGCCTCCTCAAAGGGATAAACAATGACGCGCTGTCCGATCTTCAAACCCATATTATTCTTATCTGTCACCTCACTGCCCAACGACTCAATAACACCGGCCACTTCGTAGCCGGGGAAAAATGAACCCTCACGTACACCAGCATGTGCTGGTGATGAGCTGGCGGGCGGTGGACAATAATCACTCAAATCCGAAGATACCGATGACATGCTGGTTATGGAGGCCGAACGATCACGACGTCTATAGCAGGCACCGGCACATACAATTTTAATGCGAGCACCGCATGGTGGTGTATCTTCAATGGGTACGAAAAAGTTGAAAACACAATTTTTCACCTGTGGTCCAGGCGATTCAATTGACACTTGACGGCAGAGTTTATTCATGTTGAAGTGTTTGTAGCAGTTTTCAGTGGGCGAGCAAGAAGAGATAGGACTATCAGAACCGCTAAACGATGCAACGGGTATAGGAGCTGAAGCTCTGTAAAAAGAGGGGAAAAAAGGAAAACATTAGGGAAGTTGTCTAAAGTTTAATTTAAAAAAAAAAAGAGATTGAAAATTATATTTTTGGTTAAAATATTCCTTTTTGGAGATACAATCTAAGAAAATCTGTTATATTTTTACACTTTGTTTTATAAGGAAGCTAATTCTTTCTGTTTAACCTTCAATTCACTTTGAAAATATTTTGAATTAAGTAATTAAATTAAATATCTTCTGGCACAACATAATTTTTATTTAAAAATAAAGTTTTTTTTTTGTATTATAAAACTTTAATAATTAAAAAGTTTTAATTGAATTATGAAAAACTATAAAAATTTCAATTAAACCGATAAATAGTTGTAAAGTTTTCAATAAAGTTATTGAATTCGTTTGAGATTTCGAGCATTTCTAATATTCTCATTAAAAATTAATTTCATTTTTAAAATAGTTTAAAAATAGTATTCATTTTTTTATTCCAAACTTTCTTGAAAAGTTTTGTAATTTTATAGCTCACTTGGGTTAAAAGAAAATTCCGTTAAACTATTTCGTTTGAATTTGTGGCCACTACTTTTCGATCTACCCCATAGAACCAATTGTATTGAGATAAATATTTTCGTTTAGTTGTTTATTTTATTATTATTTTTATTTTAATTTCATTAGATAATTGTTGCTGTATGTTGAAATCACCTTGAAGATTGTGGGTACAAATTTGTTTAAAAAAAAAAATCTAATTATTTATTTTATTTTTTTTTTTTTTTTCAAATTTTTAACAAATATTTGTACACCTTAGAACAACATGTACTCTCTAGATAAATGGGTGCGAGTGAGTATTTGAAACTCAAATAAATTTCTATGCTTTTTCAAAATTCAAGTATTTGTTTATCGAAAAAATTAGTAATAAATATTTTTAAAACCATTTCGTTCCTGATTGTCTAGTTAATTTATCAAGTGTTGTAGTTAAAGCAATTGTTATTGTACTTATCGTAAATTTGTAAATAAATGACGTAATTTGTTTATAAATTTATTTAGTTTAACGCACATGTTTCTTATTACAACTTTACTTTTTTTTTAAACATTAAAACAATTGCTGTTTAGAATTTTTTATTAGATCAAACCAGAAGAATAATTTTTAATAAAATCTATAAACAAATGAATTCATTTAATTGTCTAGAAAATGAAAGGAATTATTTGATTTATTATTTTATTGCTGATTTAATATTTATAAAGTTTTAATATAAAAAAAGTTAATTTTATTTGTCTACCATTTTAGAATGTTAAATAAGAATACTAAAAAGTGGTTAGACTTTGTAACAGCTACCACTGAACAGCTGTTAATTGTTTTTAATTAATTGAGGAATTAATTACTTTGTTTATTTTTCAATAAGCTAATGCTGCTTTTAAGTTAAGTACAGGTCATTTACAAAGTACTTTTATTTGGGGAAAAAGTCCATAGTTACGTTTTAGTTCAATTTTAGCTGAGTTCTGGTTTAGTTCTAGTTCAGTTCTAGTTCAGTTTTAGTTCAGTTCTAGTTCAGTTCTAGTTCAGTTCTAGTTCAGTTCTAGTTCAGTTCTAGTTCAGTTCTAGTTCAGTTCTAGTTCTGTTCTAGTTCAGTTCTAGTTCAGTTCTAGTTCAGTTCTAGTTCAGATCTAGTTCAATTCTAGTTCAGTTCTAGTTCAGTTCTAATTCAGTTCCAGTTCAGTTCCAGTTCAGTTCTAGTTCAGTTCTAGTTCAGTTCTAGTTCAGTTCTAGTTCAGTTCTAATTCAGTTCTAGTTCAGTTCTAGTTCTAGTTCAGTTCTAGTTCAGTTCTAGTTCAGTTCTAGTTCAGTTCTAGTTCAGTTCTAGTTCTAGTTCTAGTTCAGTTCTAGTTCAGTTCTAGTTCAGATCTAGTTCAATTCTAGTTCAGTTCTAGTTCAGTTCTAATTCAGTTCCAGTTCAGTTCCAGTTCAGTTCTAGTTCAGTTCTAGTTCAGTTCTAGTTCAGTTCTAGTTCAGTTCTAGTTCAGTTCTAATTCAGTTCTAATTCAGTTCTAGTTCAGTTCTAGTTCTAGTTCTAGTTCTAGTTCAGTTCTAGTTCAGTTCTAGTTTAGTTCTAGTTCAGTTCTAGTTCAGATCTAGTTCAGATCTAGTTCAGTTCTACTTCAGTTCTAGTTCAGTCTGTTCAGTTCTAGTTCAGTTCTAGTTCAGTTCTAGTTCAGTTCTAGTTCAGTTCTAGTTCAGTTCTAGTTCAGTTCTAGTTCAGTTCTAGTTCAGTTCTAGTTCAGTTCTAGTTCAGTTCTAGTTCAGTTTAGTTCAGTTCTAGTTCAGTTCTAGTTCAGTTCTAGTTCAGTTCTAGTTCAGTTCTAGTTCAGTTCTAGTTCAGTTCTAGTTCAGTTCTAGTTCAGTTCTAGTTCAGTTCTAGTCAGTTCTAGTTCAGTTCTAGTTCAGTTCTAGTTCAGTTCCAGTTCAATTCTAGTTCAGTTCTAGTTCAGTTCCAGTTCAGTTCTAGTTCGGTACTTTTTCAGTTCTATTTCAGTTTTAGTTCTAGTTCAATTTTAGTTCTTGTTCAGTTCAGTTCTAGTTCAGCCTTTAGGCTTTGGCTCAGATTATGGACTAGTCTACTGTAATATAATCCTTGGACTATTCTATGAACTTTATTTCCCCTAAAAAATGAAATATTTTCAGCTAATTAAAAGTGATGCCAAGTTTTTAGCACAAAATTAAATTCTTATAAATTTAAGATTTTAAAAGTTTTATTATTCCTTTGTTTTATAAAGCCCGAGGACAATTTATTGAAACCTTTGTTTTAAAAAGTTTAAAAATAACAAATTAATTTGTTAATAACAATTTCATCAGAATTTTTGTTTGAGTATTTATTAAAATGTTTTGTCCAAAGATTACATCAGTTTTGAATTCTTTGTTACAAATGTTTGAAGCTTTAGCAGTAATTGGTTTAATTATTAAAATTTTCTTGAAAATCTTTTCAATTCTACGAATTCATGCAGTGAAATATGTCATTTATTATTTGTCATTATCAGTATTGAAATCAAATCGTTTTACAGAACCAATTTTTAAATGTTTTACTTTGAAATTGTCCACTGTTTTATGTATATTAACAAGATTGGGATCAATTCGTTATACAATTCTGATTTTGGGTCCAGTTCATTAAGTTTCTAAGTTTTTAATTAACAGTTTTATTTAAATTTTCAATCTTTTTTTTTTTTTAAATTCACAAGAAGTTTTCATCACATTTTTTTATTTCATTGAAATATTTTTTTAAAAACCATTTAATTTACTCGTACCGTAAAAGTTATATTATTTTTTGGTATATATTTAGAAAATGTAAACCACTCGTTCGACTTGACTCGCGTTACTGAACTAATTTCAAGAAAATTACTTTATTGCTGCCAATTCAAGGCAACAGACAACTTAAAAAATGAAACTTTGACAGTACACCATTTCTAATTTCCATTTATTATATCTGAAATTCATTCTATAAAACTAAAAGAAGTAAATCTTGGAAAAGACGTACATTTTTTAAATGTATGGGAGTCATTTACTTTTTATTGCGGCAGTATTGTGATAAAGTTTTCAATTTGTTTATTTTTTTCTGAAATTTTTCTTTAGTTTTTATTTTTCGTTTCATATAGCAAATGGTGTATAGTCCACTTTAGTCTTAATTTTACACTAAAGAAATAAATTACATACAACAATTATTTGGCAATTGTTTAAAATAACAAATAACAATTATTTCAAGTTTTTTTTTTTCGCTCTTTTTTTAGCTGTTGCTTTTTTTCGTTATTTTTTATACAGTCGATGACTATTTAAGTGATCTGACATCATATTTAAGATCATTCTTCATTGCTTTTAATTAATAAATATACATGCATAATCATGAAATACATTACTGATGATCATTTAACAAAATTGTGTTAGACGCTTAAGAGCCATTGGTCTTCTTTTCTTTTAAAGAATTGAAAAAAAAAACAAGATCATTAAAAAAAAACTTAATGTTCTAAAAAGAATTTTAAAGAAATGTTTGGAAAGAGAATAGAATAGAAACTAATTATCCAAATATAATTTTTAAGTATTTTGTGGTCACGAACTGAGCAAATGTTTTAAAAGTGCCAGTCACTGTTAAAGCACTTGATCAGCAATTGAAATTTGAACAATTTTTTGTTTAATTAATAATTTAGTTTTTTTTTTATAGCAAGTATTTAATGTAATTTTAATTTAACTTTTCTCTTTAATTGAGATTTTTTAAAATTTTGAGAATTTTCTTTATAACCTTGCAAACTTGCTAATAATTGCAAAATTACAATAACATTATTTTTAATGTGTGGTTTTTGTGAAGCTAGTGAGAAAGTTAGCACTTTTGCAAGGGCAAAAAACGGTACCTTTTTTATAACAATAACTAAAAAACAATATTTTAATAATTTTCTTTTGAATTTCTATTTTAAAAATACTAACTAAATCTGTAACTTGAATTGTTTTCTTATTTAGTACAATTAAATTTATTTATTTTTAATACTTTGTTTACTTATTTTTTATCAAAATAATATATTGAATGTTTTAATATATTTCTAGGTCTGTAAACATAAATTTTATTTACTCATATAAACCACATATGTACATATTTTATTAAATTAAATATTGTTTTTATCAACAAAACCACATTCTAAATTACAATACATTTTAGTAGAATTTCTATGTCTATTTTAAAATCTATATAAATTTTCCGTAAACAATTTAAACGAATTGGCATATAGACAGATAAAAATACTATACAATATTCATTGAATTGTATGGTAATTTCAATTTTATTGTATTTCTATTTGTAATTGACTAATGGCAATGTTTTAATTTAGAATTTAGATTGTAAACGAAATTTTTCCAATGTAAACAACATTTTACCGCAATGAATTTCTACACCATTTCTTGGCAAGTTTGAGTAATAATAAAAATTTAGAGAGTATTAGTGTATGGAGTAGTGTGTGGACTATTCTGCTGAGAAATGTTTGAACTAGACTAGAGAAGTCTATGGTTTATAGACTACGGACTTTTGCTTTCGCTGTCAAAATGTACGTATAAAGTTCAATATTATAGAATTTGCCATCTCTGAATTCAACTATAGATATATGTAGATATATGTAGATAGATAGATAGATAGATAGATAGATAGATAGATAGATAGATAGATAGATAGATAGCTAGATAGATAGATAGATAGATAGATAGATAGATAGATAGATAGATAGATAGATAGATAGATAGATAGATAGATAGATAGATAGATAGATAGATAGATAGATAGATAGATAGATAGATAGATAGATAGATAGATAGATAGATAGATAGATAGATAGATAGATAGATAGATAGATAGATAGCTAGATAGATAGATAGATAGATAGATAGATAGATAGATAGATAGATAGATAGATAGATAGATAGATAGATAGATAGATAGATAGATAGATAGATAGATAGATAGATAGATAGATAGATAGATAGATAGATAGATAGATAGATAGATAGATAGATAGATAGATAGATAGATAGATAGATAGATAGATAGATAGATAGATAGATAGATAGATAGATAGATAGATAGATAGATAGATAGATAGATAGATAGATAGATAGATAGATAGATAGATAGATAGATAGATAGATAGATAGATAGATAGATAGATAGATAGATAGATAGATAGATAGATAGATAGATAGATAGTAGTAGATAGGTAGATAGATAGATAGATAGATAGATAGATAGATAGATAGATAGATAGATAGATAGATAGATAGATAGATAGATAGATAGATAGATAGATAGATAGATAGATAGATAGATAGATAGGTAGATAGATAGATAGATAGATAGATAGATAGATAGATAGATAGATAGATAGATAGATAATAGATAGATAGCTAAAGAACTTCTTAAGAGTTTTCTACGAATCTGTTCTTTGACACTAATTATATACTAAAAGTAATGAATGTATTTTAGGTATTCTGCATCTTGACATTGTCAAACAAAATTCAATAAAAAAAGAACTAGTTCAAAACTGTTCCTAAGAAGATTATTTGTTCTTTAGATAATAGGTTATGTTACCTTACAACATTTGTTTTCTAAACATTATCACGAATTAATACTAAAGCTATGTACCTATATACGGTTGTTAGATCTTACAACGTTGGCAGTAAAATGTCCAGAAAATGTCTAACAACAGTGTCAAATCTTGTCTTGCAACATTGTCAGTAATGTTGCTTTTTCTGACAACGATGCAAAAGAAAAATTGTAAGTTTACACAATTGTTAGAAATTTTAATGACAACGTTGTAAGATCTGACAACCGTGTATCACAGCTTTAAGAATGATAATGATGAACAAATATTTCAAAATAGAATCACTAAATTTACATTTTCCGGAAAATTTTTAATTCTCAATCTTAATTTTAAAAATCTTTAATAATAACATTCAAAAAATATTCGCTATTAATGTCACTAATATTGCACTAATTTAAAAAATGAATTGTAATACATAAATCATCAAGGAAATGGTGTTAAATATGTATCTATGTGTTTTGCATTTACATATTATTAAGATCAATTTTCCATTCTTGATATTTTTTTTATTTCTATTAATCATTTATTTTAAATAAATTTATTTGTTAATAAATACCTTGGTGGCACAAATTGTTGTGTATAAATATCAACCGGCATTTTGGAGGAAATTCAAATAAATTATAAACTTGAAACTCAATTCACAATTATTTTCACAAAGTTTTGTTTGTTTTTAACAAATTCTAAAATACTTGAAAATTTTCTTTTCTTTTTTTGCAATAAATGTTTTTAGTTTTAAATTTAAACAGTTTTGTAATATTTTGTTTAACTGCTTTTCTTCTTTTAAAGAGAGTTTTTCTTTTCTTTTACAATGTTATTATTTTAACTTGTTTGTTTTGTGTTTTACTCTTAGGAGTTTTCTTTTTGTTTGTAATTTTAGCTTTAATAGTTGTGGAACGACTAAACTTTTATGGTCTTGATCAGCATTATTATATTGGATTCTTAACAAACAATATCTATGTATATATGTAGCTGTGTATATGAATTATTTACGTTTGAGTTAACACTCACTCACTCAAAAACCACAAAAACGAGTATTTTTTGTTGTTTTGTTTACGCATACATATTTATTTATTTACCTACAAACGTGTATCCACAAGGTTGCTTTGAGTAAAATTGAGTGAAATTTTGTTGACCGTATGATCGCGAAAATAAAAACTAAGTAAACAACATGAATTGTTGTAAACATGTGTGTTTTTTTAAAAAGGTCTTGTTGTTTCTAATATTTTTCCAAAACATATAACGACATTATGCACTCACAATAAAATCTTAGTTAAAATTAAGTGTAAACAATGAAAATCATTGTTTGCAATTTGCAAATTATGATAAACAATTTTGTCAGAAAATGCGTAATTGTCGTTATTTAGCAATAAGTAAGATTCTATTCAAATTAATAAATGTTATTTAATTGCGTTGCAATTTTAGAATTTAGAATAAACGTTTCATGTTGTTTACTTGTTCTAATACCTATTTAGACTACGTGCATTAAAACATAAACATTTTCCAAAGAAAACATATTTTTTCTTTAGATCTTTCAATTTGACCTTTAATGGGGGCGTAATTTTTTGTCCCACATAAACAAATAGTGAAAATTTGTCAATGTTACCAGAAACTAATTTCATCTTGGCTTGGGGATGCCAATTATAATTTTCCATAAAAATTGATTTTGAAGATAGGTAGATAGATAGATAGATAGATAGATAGATAGATAGATAGATAGATAGATAGATAGATAGATAGATAGATAGATAGATAGATAGATAGATAGATAGATAGATAGATATGGGTCTTGTTTAGATTCTAGGAAGATAAAGGCATATACGATCATTCAAAAACTATGGAAATAAGGAAAGGGAGGATTGTTCCATGAGTCCTCATGTAGGGTTTTTGTCAATTTTATGGCACATGCTTAGATATTGGATATATTAGATATGCTATATGTAGTCGCATATACATAATTAGTGCTAGTAACTCAAATAACCAGGATATGATTAGGAAATAATTAGAAAAACAAAACAGCCATTATGAAAAATTTCCAATGCATATTCATGTAAATATTAACACAATAACTACTAAACTAAATAATTAAATAATAAAACAGTTGTTTACTACAAAATTATTAATAAGTTTTGTAAATATTATTGACTAGTAGTAGGTTTACACCATCAAACACGTGTCGCTACTTAAACAGTCAAATAAACAAACTGGTTATAACTTTAGATTTCAATTGTGTTTTAAAATTTTTATAATAAAAAAACATTTAAAACAGAAGTTGTTTACTCTGTTTTTAAGGTTTTGGTAGAATGTTATGTTTACGATTATAGATATTTTTATTGTTATGGTTTTTGCTAAAAAAAAATATGCATAAAAAATTAGTAAACATCTATAAAAATTTTAAAAATACATACACGCTTATTGAATTTTAAAATTATGTCAAATCATTCGAAAACAGAAATAATTTACCATTTAAAATAAAAATAAACATTCTGTATGTACGTAAGTATGTATGTTTGTATGATGATGTAGTTTGAGACAATTGAAATTTAATGTTTACAGACCAGGGATGGTAATTTTGCGTTCCACATTCTTTTTTATGAGTGATTTTTGTTCAAAATTGCCACCATCGATCCATAGTCAAGTTGAATTTTTCTATGAAAAAGTAAGACTATAGTCAAGACAATAGAGTGATCTATAGTTAAGACTGTAGACTGATCTATAGTTATGACTATAGACGAGGGTGTGTATATTAGAGTCTGTGTACTGATCTGTAGTCACGATTATAGACTATTCTACAGCCAAGAGTTTAGACTTTATTTCTATAGTCTTGACTATAGATTCATCTATCGCCAAGACTTTAGTTTGATCACGAAGACTATATATAGACTGCTCTATAGTCAAAATTATAGACTGTTCTATAGTCAGGATTATACATAGACTGTTCTATAGTCTTGACTATAGACTGTTCTATAGTCTTAACTATAGACTGTTCTATAGTCTTGACTATAGACTGATCTATAGTCTTGACCATAGACTGATCTATAGTCTTGACTATAGACTGATCTTTAGTCTTAATTATAGACTGATCTATAGTCTTGACTATGGACTGTTCTATAGTCTAGACTATAGACTGTTCTATAATAGTCTTGACTATGGACTGTACTTTAGTAGAATTGTTGTTTTGCATTACTTCATTTGATCTTTCGCAACGTTTCTTCAGAACCCCCAGACCGTTTAATAATAAACATTTTACTGTAGTACTTTATAAGTACAAAATTACTAAACTTTCCATTTCCGAATTATACATAATTATGATCGTATCTGTATGTGTTCATGTGTTTACAAAATAAACAAAAACCAGCCCCTCACGCCCAATTTGGTCCATAATATAGTAGAGATCACGTACAACATAAGCTCCAAACTAAAATGACGATAACCACACGCCAACAAAATACATTTCAATTTACGCTCAAACTTTAAACGTCAACATTTTATAACAAAAAAGTATAATAATCCGGTATTAAAAAAAAAGCCGGCGACTTTTAAAGAATATGCTCGAATTGAGAATAGCGAAAATCGAAAAAAGTATTGTATACAAAAATAAATTCAAAACAATTATTGTTTACCAAGAAAATATTATTTTTTTTTTAATTTTCCTCAAGTACAATGAAAATTTTCATTTAAATTAACAAGAAAAGAATATTGTTGGGGGATAAAAAAACAACGATAATTAAATTCATTTGTAGAACAAAAGAAAAAAATTGTATTAAAATAAACAATAACAACAAAAAAATTAACACAGCTAACAAATGGAAAAAAAGAAGAGGAAAAAAACATTGTTTTACTGCTGTCTAGTTATTTGTTGTTGCTGCTGGCTGTGCTTGCTGGCTGTTCAGGCAATCTATACGTGATCGTCACGCATTTGTGTAGTGATCAACAGAGAGTTTTTACCAACAACCAACAATCCACTTTCTGTCTGTGGTGCTATGGTAGTTTCACTCTGCCTTTACCAGTCCAGTCCATAGTAGGTATCTACTCATCGTTATTTCTGTTTGTTTTCTCCCCTTTATCCAATTTACATTTGTATATGGTGGAGATACACTCATTCATACACATCTACATAATAGTCAAACATACGATTTTTGTTTACAACTCAGTTTGTTTAAAAACAACAAATTTGACAGAATGCATAACAACAATACAACAAGAAAAAATGCAAAATAATTGTATTTATGTTTGTATGTATGATCTCCAATTGGAGATCGACCATGACTAATAACTATAGGCTAAATATTTGTAAAATCCACAAATGCATTTTCTATATATATAAATAGGTACTTGTTTGTATGGATGTATATTTAAATTTTGCATAAATAAAACCAGTTTTGCGGTTAAAATACGCATTTATTAGTTTGTTTTGAAAATATATTCTACAACAACACTCGTCTTTCTCAAGCTCTCTGTTATATGAATGAGTGTTTTTTTTGTGTGGTTTCGATAATATCAAACTTATTTACAATTTGAGTTGTACTCCAAAAGTAATAGACTCTCAGACTAGTACTTGGCATAAAATACAGCCAAAGAAAAATTAATGTTAAAATTTGTAACGTTAGTTTTTGTCGCTATTGTTGACTATAGGATTTTTAAACAGTTTTAAACCTTTGTTGTATAAACAAGTATTTATTTACAGTTTCTTTGTTCGTAAATGAAATCTGAACTTCAGCATGACGGGTTTTTGTTAACAGTTACTTAATTATAAATTAATTATTTAAGTTAACAGGTACTAATTATAAATTAATTTATAATTAAGTAACTGTTAACAAAAACCCGTCATGCTGAAGTTCAGATTTCATTTACGAACAAAGAAACTGTAAATAAATACTTGTTTATACAACAAGGTTTAAAACTGTTTAAAAATACCTATAGTCAACAATAGCGACAAAAACTAACGTTACAAATTTTAACATTAATTTTTCTTTGGCTGTATTTTATGCCAAGTACTAGTCTGAGAGTCTATTACTTTTGGAGTACAACTCAAATTGTAAATAAGTTTGATATTATCGAAACCACACAAAAAAAAACACTCATTCATATAACAGAGAGCTTGAGAAAGACGAGTGTTGTTGTAGAATATATTTTCAAAACAAACTAATAAAATGCGTATTTTAACCGCAAAAACTGGTTTTATTTATGCAAAATTTAAATATACATCCATACAAACAAGTACCTATTTATATATATAGAAAATGCATTTGTGGATTTTACAAATATTTAGCCTATAGTTATTAGTCATGGTCGATCTCCAATTGGAGATCATACATACAAACATAAATACAATTATTTTGCATTTTTTCTTGTTGTATTGTTGTTATGCATTCTGTCAAATTTGTTTTAAAAAAACTGAGTTGTAAACAAAAATCGTATGTTTGACTATTATGTAGATGTGTATGAATGAGTGTATCTCCACCATATACAAATGTAAATTGGATAAAGGGGAGAAAACAAACAGAAATAACATGATGAGTAGATACCTACTATGGACTGGACTGGTAAAGGCAGAGTGAAACTACCATAGCACCACAGACAGAAAGTGGATTGTTGGTTGTTGGTAAAAACTCTCTGTTGATCACTACACAAATGCGTGACGATCACGTATAGATTGCCTGAACAGCCAGCAAGCACAGCCAGCAGCAGCAACAACAAATAACTAGACAGCAGTAAAACAATGTTTTTTTCCTCTTCTTTTTTTCCATTTGTTAGCTGTGTTAATTTTTTTGTTGTTATTGTTTATTTTAATACAATTTTTTTTCTTTTGTTCTACAAATGAATTTAATTATCGTTTTTTTTTATCCCCCAACAATATTCTTTTCTTGTTAATTTAAATGAAAATTTCATTGTACTTGAGGAAAATTAAAAAAAAATAATATTTTTCTTGGTAAACAATAATTGTTTTGAATTTATTTTTGTATACAATATTTTTCGATTTTCGCTATTCTCAATTCGAGCATATTCTTTAAAAGTCGCCGGCTTTTTTTTTAATACCGGATTATTATACTTTTTGTTATAAAATGTTGACGTTTAAAGTTTGAGCGTAAATTGAAATGTATTTTGTTGGCGTGTGGTTATCGTCATTTTAGTTTGGAGCTTATGTTGTACGTGATCTCTACTATATTATGGACCAAATTGGGCGTGAGGGGCTGGGTTTTGTTTATTTTGTAAACACATGAACACATACAGATACGATCATAATTATTATAATTCGGAAATGGAAAGTTTAGTAATTTTGT